>NC_091289.1:26298427-26530927 GCF_032444005.1 Ranitomeya imitator
TATAATTCTCATTGTCCGATGATTGCACAAAGAACAAAGAGAATGAACGGGGAAATTGCGGGACCCTCTTATGAGAAGAATGGGGGGCTCTTGCCAGGACAGTGCACTGATGATATGAACATGGGCTGTTGTGGTAGATAAGTGAGATGGTCTGCAAACACTGAGCCCCCCAATTATAATGGGAAGGGGGGGGGCTGTGCAACTGAGGCTGAAGCCAACCCTCCTCCTCCTCCTCCTCTTCCTCCAGTGAATTCCTACAAACTTTCTTTTTTCAGAAGGGGCCTTTTGATTGCCTGTTACCTCTCCCCGGCTGAGCCCCCCAGCCACACACCCCTCTCTGATAATCCCCCTCTAGTTTAGAACAACACAAAACCTGCTCCCATGCAGAGAAGCCTCAGAGGAGAAAGGGCTGCAGAGGGGAACATGGCTTCTCCCCTCAATAGTCGCCCAAAGGAAAAAAAACATTTCATAAGATCCAGCGAGAAGGGGGCTGGCTGCTTGTTAAACAGGTGGAAATGGGGCAATTCTCCATCTGAGGCCCAGGGTCACTGTGCAGCCTCTTGATCCACAAGACACAAGATTCAATGACTACAAGTGTGATGATGATAAAGGCTTCCGAAGATATTACCTTTACACACTCTACACATCTAGACTGATTGCAAAAACATATACATATGTGCATAAAAAATGATATATATAAAAATGTACAGAAAATAGTCAAAAAAGAAGGAAATATGTACATATAGCAAGTACAGAAAATAATAAAGTAGGGAAAAATACACATAAAACGTGTAGAAAATAGTAAAGAAGGAAAATTATACATATGAAATGTATAGAAAATAGACAGCAAAGAAGAGAAAAATATAAATATAAAATGTATAGAAAATAGTAAAGGGAAATTATACACATAAAATATGTAGAAAATAGTAAAAAAAAAAGGAAAAATAAGCATATAAAATGTATAGAAAATAGTAAAGAAGAGAAAAATATAAATATAAATATAACGTATAGAAAATAGAAAAAAGGGAAAATATATATAATATATACAAAATAGAAAAGAAGGGGAAGTACATATAGAAAATATATAGAAAAGAGAAAAGAAGGGAAATATATATAGAAAATAAAAAAAGAATGGAAAAGTATATATTTATAAAATATGTAGAAAATAGAAAAGAAGGGAGAAATACATAGAAAAAATGTATAGAAAATAGTACAGAAGGGAACAAAATAGAAAAGAAGGAAAACTGTACATATAAATTGTATAGAAAAAAAGAAGGAAAACATGAATATACTATGTATAGAAAATAGTACAGAAGGGAAAATTATATATAAACATTATATATACATAATATGAAGAAAATAGCCAAATAGGAAAACATACATGTAAAATGTTTAGATAATAGACAATAAAGAAGGTGAAATTATACAAAAAGGTGAATGTAAAATAAAAATTTAGAATAATAATTTAATATAACTCTTGATTTACAGTAAATTTTATATCTGTGTTTGGTTACAAGGTTCTTAATGTAAAAAAAGGAAAATGAGAATAGATAAATGACAGCTAGAGATATTAACCATAGGCGTATTGGTTTTATCAGAGAGAGAGAGAGTGTGTGTGTGCACATTTGATTTGTGTGCCAAAAAATGCAGCAAAATCAATGTATCCAATTTGTGCCAATGATAGATAATAGATGATAGATAGATAGATAGATAGATAGATAGATAGATAGATAGATAGATAATATATATAGATGATAGATAGATAGATAGATAGATAGATAATATATAGATGATAGATAGATAGATAGATAGATAGATAGATAGATAGATAGATAGATAGATAGATAGATAGATAGATAGATAGATAGATAATATATATAGATGATAGATAGATAGATAATATATATAGATGATAGATAGATAGATAGATAGATAGATAGATAATAAATGATAGATAAATAGATAGATAGATAGATAGATAATAGATAGATAATATATAGATAGATAATAGATAGATAATAGATAGATAGAAAGATAGATAATATATATAGATAGATAATAGATAGATAATAGATAGATAGAAAGATAGATAATATATATAGATAGATAGATAGATAGATAGATAGATAATAAATAGATAATAGATATAGATAGATAGATAGATAGATAGATAGATAGATAGATAGATAGATAGATAGATAGATAAATAGGTAAAAAAAATGAGTGCAGCACCAATAGTAGACATGTAATAGGGGGCAAAGCATCCTCCAATATATAAAAATTACCCTAAAAATAAAGTGGAGTGCTGCCTCTACTTGACGATAGATAGATAGATAGATAGATAGATAGATAGATAGATAGATAGATAGATAGATAGATAGATAGATAGATAGATACTGTAGATAGATAGATAGATAATATATAGATAGATAGATAATAGATCGATAGATAGATAGATAGATAGATAGATAGATAGATAGATAGATAGATAGATAGATAATATATAGATAGATAATTTATAGATAGATAGATAGATAGATAGATAGATAGATAGATAGATAGATAGATAGATACTGTAGATAGATAGATAGATAGATAGATAGATAGATGATAGATAGATAGATGATAGATAGATAGATGATAGATAGATAGATGATAGCTGTATCTGCCTAAAATTACAGAACAATATTAGGCACAGCATTAGGTTTCTAGTTCTATCATTTGTGTCCTAATTAGCAGGAAATCCATAGATCCCATTGCTCTGTGGCTGCTAGTAGTTCTAGTTGTTCTAGTAGTTCTAGTAGTTCTAGTTGTTCTAGTAGTTCTAGTAGTTCTAGTTGTTCTAGTAGTTCTAGTAGTTCTAGTTGTTCTAGTAGTTCTAGTAGTTCTAGTTGTTCTAGTAGTTCTAGTAGTTCTAGTTGTTGCTTGTCCATTAATCAGAGACTTTCTCTCTACAAGTGGAATCTGCAGTAAGCAAATGCTTCTGACACTGGAGGACGCAGCACTAATCCTGGGATGAGTGAGGGTCTCCATTGCTGCTGCGATTGCAGGTCCTCCCCATTAAAGTTTGTGTGGTGTTTTGCGCCCCTCCATTAATCAGAGCTGGGGGTAAGTCCTGAGCCTCCACTCGCTGCTTCTCTCACACCCTGTCATTGTGCTCGGAGTGACTGTGACTCCGTGTGATGTCAGCTAAGTGTAGAAGACACTGATCTCAGTGCCGCCTGCAAAATGTGACAGCAGGGTCTGTGCTGTGCAGCCCCCCAGCTCCGGCTCCGCCAGAGGTAAGTGCTCAGTCTGCGCTCTGCAATAACATTTAGATTGCAGAGTGGATGGAGGATAATCATCATCATCATCCTCATCACCACCACCAGGTCCTACCTTGCCTGTTACTTTTGTGTGAGCCTCTTAATGAGCAGTAATCTGGTGTCCCTGGGTGTCATTGTTCAGGGGGGGCTTGTTCATTTGAATGTAAATAGATGACATGACATGAGCAAGTTGCTTATTACATTGATTTCTCCTCTGGCTTCCTTGGAATGCAGAGACAGACAGAGAAGAGCAGGGTGACTTCCAGTTGGCTGCTGCTGCGCTCGGCGAAGTTCTTGCAGGGATGGCAGTTCCATGCCCTCCTCCTTCAGTCATGTCCTCCTGCCAGAGACCGGAAGGAAGAAATGGGGCCACCAGCACCCCCAAATCACTGGCCTTCTCCATCGAAAGAATTATGGCTAAATCTTCAGAGCCCAAACCTACAGTTTTTGACCACAACCAAGGACTGGAGAGCGATGCCAAGAAGATCTTGAACCTTTGTTCTCCAATCCCATGCATGATCCCAGTGCAATCTTTGGGGTATGAGGTCCACTCCAAGGCACTGCTGAATTATTCGGAGCTCTGGAAGAACAGTTTGAGGGCTCCTATATGTCACTCTGCTGGGCTGTGCAAGGCTAACTGTGGCATGTGCTGCAAGAATGATCTCAACATGGGCCACCAGGTTGTGCCCAACAGTAGGGTGATAAAACCTCAGGCCATCAACCAAACAGTAGGGTTACCACCAGGAACTAATGGACCTCTCTATTACTTCAACTACCTGGACTCGGCCTACAACCCCTCAGAAATCCTCAATGGACAGCTCATCCCATCCGGTATTCTAAATGCCCAGTCCCAGGCGACACTAAGTGCCCACCATAAACTCTACTTGTTGGAAAATGCGAAAATTTCTAGTCTTTGCCCAGACAAATACCCCCTTCCTCAATACCCACACAAGGAGCGACTACCGGGCCAACTGGACCAGGTGATGAAAGAAAACACTGCCCTGGCTGCAGACAGGAACCCGAAGAACCACAGCAAGCTGAGTGCCAGCCCTACAGATGGCAAGCCCAAGATCTTCACCTGTGAAGTGTGTGGCAAGGTAAGGACCCGCCATTAACCTGCAATGCCAGACAGATTTAGCTTCATAACATTTAATATTTTATAATATTTTATAATATTTTATATTTAACTTACAGTTTAGTTATTTTGATATCCAACATAAGAATTTATACAATAAATATTTTAAAAAAATAACAAAGTAATTGACATGCGAGGAAAGCTTAATCTATTAGTACTAAGCCCAAAATAAATGTTAATCTCATGACAGCAACTAGAAGGAACTAGAAGGCTCAGCATGTCCTGAGTGCACAGAGCTGCAACTTGTGGCTGCGTAAAATTCAGAACCAGAACCTGCAGCCCCGACCCTCAGTATAGAGTCACACTGATACCAGAATTATCATTAGCAGCTGAGAGGTTTCACATTTGCGTTTCAGTTTAACGCAAAATCCAATAATCGGATTTATCCTGAATCAATTTATTTTTTTTTTTCCTTCTGAACTTTTCTTCCCAGGTTTTCAATGCACATTACAATCTGACCAGACACATGCCTGTTCACACAGGGGCCCGACCATTCGTGTGCAAAGTTTGTGGCAAGGGGTTTAGGCAAGCGAGCACCCTGTGCAGACACAAGATCATCCACACACAGGTAGCAGCTGCCTATGTATTATCTATTATCTATCTATATATTATCTATTATCTATGTATATATTATCTACCTATGTATTATCTATTATCTATCTATATATTATCTACCTATGTATTATCTATTATCTATCTACATATTATCTATTATCTATGTATATATTATCTACCTATGTATTATCTATTATCTATCTATATATTATCTACCTATGTATTATCTATTATCTATCTGTATATTATCTATTATCTATTATCTATCTATATATTATCCATCTATCTATTATCTATCTATATATTATCTATTATCTATCTATCTATTATCTATTATCTATGTATATATTATCCATCTATCTATCTATCTATTTATCTATCTATCTATCTATCTATCTATCTATTATCTGTCTATATATTATCTATTATCTATGTATATATTATCTATCTATTATCTATTATCTATGTATATATTATCTATCTATTATCTATTATCTATGTATATATTATCTATCTATGTATTATCTATTATCTATCTATGTATTATCTATTATCTATCTATCTATATATAATCTATCTATATATTATCTATTATCTATGTATATATTATCTATCTATGTATTATCTATTATCTATCTATATATTATCTATGTATATATAATCTATCTATATATTATCTATTATCTATGTACATATTATCCATCTATCTATCTATCTATTATCTATGTATATATTATCTATTATCTATGTATATATTATCTATCTATCTATCTATCTATCTATCTATCTATCTATCTATCTATTTATTTATCTATCTATTTATCTATCATCTATCTATCTATCTATTATCTATCTATCTATCTATCTATCTATCTATCTATCTATCTATCTATTATCTATCTATCTATCTATCTATCTATCTATCTATCTATGTATAAATTATCTATCTATCATCTATCTTTCTATCTATTTATTATATGTAAAATCTATCTATCTATTATCTATCTATCTTTTATCTATCTATTATATATTATCTATCTATCTATCTATCTATTATCTATCTATCTATAATCTATCTGTCTGTCTATTATCTATCTATTATCTATCTATTCTCTATCTATTATCTATTCATCTATGTACTATCTATCTAATTGATTATTCATAATTTTAGGAAAAGCCCCATAAGTGTAACCAGTGTGGAAAAGCGTTTAACAGAAGTTCAACCTTAAACACCCACATTAGAATTCATGCAGGGTATAAACCATTTGTATGTGAATTTTGTGGCAAAGGATTTCACCAAAAAGGTAATTAAATCCGATTTACTTCAATTAATTTTGTTATTGTTGCAATTATTGGCAATAAATTAGTATCTTATAGAAGGCATCACTATGCCTCTCTATATTTTTTATATTAATTATTTTTCAGTATTATTGGATAATATAGTAATATTTATATATCTAGCCATGGCAATAATAATGGCATTGTCTATCTGTTTTCTTTTTATTATTGTTGAAATTACTGTGATTTTTACTATATGTTAGCATGGATTTGTAGTATTTGCATCAGCAGCGTATTTCTTTAGTAGATTTAAATATCTACATGTGAATTATATTATTCTTATTAATTATTCCTAATATTATTCTTATTATATTTCTATGCTATTATTATTATATGTGTATTACATATATTATAACACATGTGTAAATATGTTTTTTTAATTAAAATAACTGTAAGAACATGTTTTCCTTTATAAATAAAACATTCTGCTCACAAATATAAATTCCTCCTGTATCCTGCATATTTTCTGCTTGGATAAACTCAACATATTTTGCTGCCAGTGTTAACTACATTAATGTAAAAAGGATATGCCATTTCTTACCAGCTTTTTTTTTTTCTTTTCCAATTTCTCCGGGTCAGAAACTTGACCTTTTCCTAATTTTTTAATTTGACAGTTACATGTTCAATTATCTTGATGGAAAATAAGTTTGACAAGTTTTGACCGACTTGTGGGCGAAATCCTAATGAATGCTGTAGTTTCTGTGTTGTTTCTAGATATGAAACTATGAACATTTCAGTTGCACTTTTAACTAATATATATATTAATATTATAATATATATTATATTTTTTTTTGCTTACATATTATATTATTCATTTATTTTTTCTACTTGCTATATATTAATTTACTTTTAACTATTATATATATATATATATGTGTATATATATATATATCTATATATATATATATATATATATATATCTATATATATATAGTATTCTAGTATTTAATCCCAGGAGTTTCTAACAAAATAAAACATAAATATAATTTTTATACATTATATAATAATATATATATATATATGTGTGTATTCAGTTATTTATATATATATATATATATATATATATAATACATATATTAAAATATATTAATATATATGTGTATATATATATATAAATACCTGAATATATATATATATATATATATATATGTATATATATATATATATATATATATGTATGTATAAAGTATAAAAATTATATTTATGTTTTATTTTGTTAGAAACTCATGGGATTAAATACTAGAATACTATATATATATATAATAGCTAAAAGTAAAATAATATATAGTAAGTTAAAAAAAGAAATATATATATATATATATATATTCAGGTATTTATATATATAATAAATATATTAAAATATATTAATATATATATATATATATATATATATATATAAATACCTGAATATATATATATATACATATATATATATATATATACATATATATATATATATATATATATATATATAATGTATAAAAATTATATTTATGTTTTATTTTGTTAGTATTCTAGTGTTTAATAATAAATACTAATACTAATATATATATATATATATATATATATATATATTTATTAGCTAAAAGTAAAATAATATATAGTAAGTTAAAAAAAAGAAATATATATATATTCAGGTATTTAATTCTAGGAGTTTATAAAAAAAATAGAACATAATTATATTTTAGACTTTTTTTAGGAACTGTTTAATTGTGAATTGTATAACTTTATACTTATTTTTTATTATTCTTATTTGTAGGAAATTATAAAAATCACAAATTAACTCACAGCGGGGAGAAGCAGTATAAATGCACAATTTGCAACAAGGCTTTTCATCAAATCTATAATCTGACTTTCCACATGCACACACACAATGACAAGAAGCCTTTTACTTGTGGGACCTGTGGAAAAGGTTTTTGCAGGAACTTTGACTTAAAAAAACACGTGAGAAAATTACACGACAACGTTTCAGCCTCTTGTTCCATGAAGGAGATATCCAGGACTGTGCAGACCTGAGTAACGACCTATCGGCCAATTCTCTGCAGATGGAATCACTGTGACACAAACCGATTATTTAATGGCTGGATCCTTCATCGAGAGATTTTACACCTGAACCCTCAGAGGCCACAATCATGTTTTTTTTAGGCTTCATCAGCTCTGATTCAGGTTTGTAAAGTAGAAGAAAAAAAAAGAAACAACTTGATGAAAAACAGTTTAGCTTTTTTTTTTTTTTTTTTTTTATATATTTTTTGTTTTAACCTATATTTTAAAAATGTAAAAATTGACAGAGGATGATTTATACTGTTTGTGTAAAGTACAAAAAAAAAAGAAAATCTTATGTACAGAAGAACAATGGACGATTATATGACAATAAAAAGGAAACATAGAGTTACTAATCTTGTTAATATTGATCAGATCAAATATAACAAAGCACGATATTGTGTCATCTCAACATTGGTAAGAACTAATAGAGTTATTTTTTATAATATGGTTAAATTATTTTATTAAAAGGATCAACAGGAATAATGCTTTACTTTAAAAAGCACACTGCATGTACCAGCGGTTACTACATAGTCTGTTTAATAGAAAAATTGGAAGATAGATAGATGATAGATAATAGATAGATAATAGATAGATAGATAGATAGATAGATAGATAGATAGATAGATAATAGATAGATAATAGATAGATAGATAGATAGATTGATAGATAGATAGATAGATAGATAGATAGATAGATAGATAGATAGATAGATGATAGATAATAGATAGATGATAGATAGATAGATGGATAGATAGATAATAGATAGATAATAGATAGATGATAGATAGATAGATAATAGATAGATAGATAATAGATAGATAGATGATAGATAATAGATAGATGATAGATAGATAGATGGATAGATAGATAATAGATAGATAGATAATAGATAGATGATAGATAGATAGATAGATAAATAGATAGATAGATAGATAATAGATAGATAGATAGATGGTAGATAGATAGATAGATATGGATGTGGCAGAGATAAGAAATAAATATAAAGAGGTAACATAATTAGATACAAATGCACAGAAATAAGAGAAACTTACACTCATTTGAGGAGATGAAACAAAGAAAACAAAAACAAACAAAACAAAGAAAGAAATGATAAAAATAGATATAAGAGAAATATAGATAATAGATAGATAGATAATATATACGGTAGGTAGATAGATAGATAGATGATAGATTAGATAGATAGATAATAGATAGATAATACATAGATAGATATATGATACATAGATAGATAGATAGATAGATAATAGATAGATGATAGATAATAGATAGATAGATAGATAGATAGATAGATAGATAGATAGATAGATAGATGATAGATAATAGATAATATAGATGATAGATATATAGATAATAGATATATGATAGATAATAGATAGATAATATATAGATAGATGGATAGATGATAGATAGATAGATAATAGAAAGATGATAGATAGATAGATAGATAGATAATAGATAATATAGATGATAGATAGATAATAGATAGATAATAGATATATGATAGAGAGATAGATAGATAGATAGATAGATAGATAGATAGATAGATAGATAGATAGGGAGATAGATAGATAGATAGATAGATGGATAGATGATAGATAGATGATAGATAGATAATAGAAAGATGATAGATAGATAGATAGATAGATAGATAATAGATAGATAGATAGATGGATAGATAATAGATAGATAGATAGATAGATAGATAGATAGATAGATAGATAGATAGATAATAGATAGATAGATAATAGATATATGATAGATAGATAGATAGATAGATAGATAGATAGATAGATGATAGATATATGATAGATAGATACATAGATAGATAGATAATAGATAGATAATAGATAGATAGATAATAGATAGATAGATAATAGATAGATAGATAGATGGATAGATGGATAGATAGATAATAGATATATGATAGATAGATACAGACACGTGGCTATGGATGGACAGATAGATTTGCGGTAGCTATTGATCTGAGTGCTGATCCATTAGCAGGCTCGGTGTTGAGCGAAGATCACTGAGAATTCCGGCATTTCCAAGTCTGTTATTGCTCGGCTCATATTGATGAGGTTGGTTTGTGTGACCCTCCCCCCTCATGTGGTAATTGTATATTTGATAATAATGTCCTAATGACGAGGACGACCTGAGTCCTTTAATTAAGAGAAGCATTTAAGTCATTTCCTGAAGAGCCATCTCTCCCCCTGCGCTTATGAGATGATCTTACCTTCACTTTCTAAGTAATGATCCAAATTAAGAGGCAAAACAGAAAACCTTCCTACCAGCCCCCCATACAATCCACCCCATTAGATAGGAGGCTCACATTAACCGCTTAGTGACCTGAGTGGCGCTAATCAGCAGTTGGGATGCGACAGGCTGTGCTGGATCCCCCCGTACCCCCTACTACTGATGTATGACAGCCCATTCTCATCACGTCTTTGCATAGTATTTATAGCAGATAATGGGGGCCAGGAATGAGGCGGATGGCTGTGTGCGTGCTGATTACACTAAGTTTACCAATCACATAGAAATTAGCAATGAAGAACTAGATCTCAGTGATTGGGAATTACTTGGCCCACATCCAGATGAACATCCATAGCTCAATGGGCGTCTCCGGGGCACAACACCAAACACTTTGGCCCATCAGGTGAGTTCATACGTGTCATTGGCCCCTATCTCCTGGCACCATGGAATTCAATCATGGCTATTTGGTCTGTTGGACACATTCACAGTTGCTTTTTTTGAGACTTGATTTCACCTCCCACACTTTGCATTAGATTAACCAGTTCTATCAAGTAGCAGACATGGGCCAAGATTATTTGCAATGGGTGTGAGACACTAAGAGTGTGACTGGCCATAGAAGCAATTCATTAGATAAATGTCTGATATTTGATCATGGATGTTAAACTTAATACAGAGCTTAGTTGGGGAAAAAATGACTTTTTTTCCCCCCGTAAATTTAAAAAGATATTTATTTAAAGCATGGAAAATTAGCATGAAAATTGCAGTCAAGTAGACCCAACGCAAGCTTATAGGCCCTAGAGCGATCAACAAAGGCTAATGTAAACTTTGGTTGGACTGAGAACATATACATACTGTATATTTAATAATAATAATAATAATTTTATTTATATAGCGCCAACATATTCCGCAGCGCTTTACAAATTATAGAGGGGACTTGTACAGACAATAGACATTAGTCTCAAAATTTCCAGTTTCATTTTAGTGACCGACATCAGCCACAACCATCATAAATACTTCCATATGACAAATATATATAAATAAGGAGGGCGCATGGAAGCTCATTAAAACAGATATGAGTATAACTTTATTAACAATAATAAACACACATAAATACATGCGACTGTCACATATTGACAGTGCAGACACAGACACAACAAGTAAAAGACACCAGAAAAAGTTGGGTCTACTGCATACAACTAGTAAACATGACACCGCACAGTAGGGTATAGTAAGGTGCTGGCAAGAAAAAGATCCCCAATAACGTCTCCTCAGCAGTCCAAATCTCATGTGAAATAAATATTGACTATAATGTGTAAGTAGCTGGAGACTTTCACCCACACTAAGTGCCTAACATGAGCCACTATAGAAGTAAGGGGGGGAGAGGAATAATGGGGGACCAGAGTCTCACCTCACTGCAGATAGGCCGCTGTACACGCCCCATACAGCGTGTACAGCGGCCTATCTGCAGTGAGGTGAGACTCTGGTCCCCCATTATTCCTCTCCCCCCCTTACTTCTATAGTGGCTCATGTTAGGCACTTAGTGTGGGTGAAAGTCTCCAGCTACTTACACATTATAGTCAATATTTATTTCACATGAGATTTGGACTGCTGAGGAGACGTTATTGGGGATCTTTTTCTTGCCAGCACCTTACTATACCCTACTGTGCGGTGTCATGTTTACTAGTTGTATGCAGTAGACCCAACTTTTTCTGGTGTCTTTTACTTGTTGTGTCTGTGTCTGCACTGTCAATATGTGACAGTCGCATGTATTTATGTGTGTTTATTATTGTTAATAAAGTTATACTCATATCTGTTTTAATGAGCTTCCATGCGCCCTCCTTATTTATAGACAATAGACATTACAGCATAACAGAAATACAGTTCAAAACAGATACCAGGAGGAGTGAGGGCCCTGCTCGCAAGCTTACAAACTATGGGGAAGAGGGGAGACACGAGAGGTGGATGGTAACAATTGCTTTAGTTATTCGGACCAGCTATAGTGTAAGGCTCAGGTGTTCATAGGCCCAGGCCCTAGAGCGATCAACAAAGGCTAATGTAAACTTTGGTTGGACTGAGAACATATACATACTGTATATTTAATAATAATAATAATAATTTTATTTATATAGCGCCAACATATTCCGCAGCGCTTTACAAATTATAGAGGGGACTTGTACAGACAATAGACATTACAGCATAACAGAAATACAGTTCAAAACAGATACCAGGAGGAGTGAGGGCCCTGCTCGCAAGCTTACAAACTATGGGGAAAAGGGGAGACACGAGAGGTGGATGGTAACAATTGCTTTAGTTATTCGGACCAGCTATAGTGTAAGATTTGCAATACTACCAGAAATTAAGGCCATAAATACGGCCAAATGAATACTTTATGTTCCCATTCTAGATTGATGTATTAATATGTACAGAATATTTGCATAGGGATATAGAAAATGTCCAGTAAAATCAGGACCTTCTATCCTAATTGGCTGCAAATCTGATGGTGTCAAGTAGCTGCTGGAAAGGGGCATAATTTTTATCGTTGCTACTGAATTTTCTTTTCAATTTTCCATAAATTGGCTTTAAAAAGTTGCGAGACGCTTGAATACACTCTGCCAGCGTATCCGATATATTGACGATCTCAAAAGACAAAATGTCCTGATGACTTGGTTACAATCTTGTGCATGGCTAAGTGTTTCAAGACATGAATTGTTTAAGGTGGTTTTATGTGACTACAACTAATAGGAAGAGATACATTGAACAACCTTCAGGCCTCATGCACACGTCAGTTTTTTCACATACGAGAAAAACAGACCGGGTTTCATCAGTGATTTTCATCAGAGTTTGGTCGGAGTTTGTTTTTCACTGAAAATAAAGTAAAAAGTTCCTCCACCTTCTCCTATATATCGGTCAGAGAAAAATGGACAGCACACAGATGTCATCCGAGTGCGGATCGACGTTTTTGCTCGCTCATACACTTGCACTGCCGATTTTGATCGGCTCAATATCGAACATGGCTCCGTAATTTTGCATGGACCAAATCTGACATGGAAACACCCGCAAAGACTGTCATAGGTGCGAAGACTATATGTGAAAAAAACGGATAGTACTCGTATATGAAAAAGTGTCCATGTAAATGAGCACTTATAAAAAAAACATTTCTCAATCTCATCATCATGACGAGTTATGTAATTCTTTACATATTTATTAGGTAAACAATAATTTTAATATTAAACCCCCAATTGAAGAGGTAGGGTATCTTGTATTAAAATTAATATTTGCCAAACATCTTCTTAATCAAAAGGATTATCCTTGAGTTTAGATGTTTAGATATGGGATGGACACTTTCTATAATGTAGGAAAAATTGGGCTATTTCTTTCCCTCCAGTTATCTTTTTTAAGAGGTTGACAAGAATATATAGTATTGCAGGCCACCCAGTTTGAGCAGTACGAGTCCACTGAGTATATGCTTGAATCTCCCCACTTTGGATCATAGTGGGAGTCACGAGTGGGGTACTGTAACCCCCTCTGATTGGGGCAATCCAGCCACTTAATATTACTATTTTCAGTTCTATAGCAATAATCACTAACATCTACTTTCTTCTATAAATATAGGAATAATTTTCTTTGTAAGGAGCATCATGTAGGGCGCAAAAATTAGTTCAAGATTTTCACGAAGAGTGTTGAGGCCACCATGAAAAGGGTTTTGCAGATATCATCAACTTGCTAATGTAGGATGTCATAATTTCTATAGACATTGTCATATCATATACAAAACCTAAATTTGCAATGTTCTGCAGTTACATCTTCCCTTGCTCTTTTTCTACTACAGCCTTTGCTTGCCTGTCAGTCTTTTCGGTAATTCTGTCATTCTATTCTTGAACACTGACGATAGGGTTGATTGTAGCACTAGGTCCCAACTTTACGAGCATAGTCTTTACAGAGATAAAGCAGAAACCAAAAGCATAAAGGTAATTAAAATTAATGATTAAAATTAATAAAGAAATTCAATCTATTTGTTAGTATCAGCATGGTGCATGTGTCATCTATGGAAGCTTCTGTTGTTGGAGAATGAGAGCAGCAAGTCGCTGCGGTATTGTTGGTATTCTCGGGAACTTGACACAATAATGTCACAAGTATAGCTCGGAAGCATATATCCCTTGATGAAAGTTTATCTAGATTGGACAGATCATGGGTTGACATGCCCTTAAATTAGGTTGGCAGGTGATGTCTATCTGCCTCTATGCAGTCAGCTGTCAATCATGCTCACAGGCCACCATGTGTTAGCTCAGCCCAAGTGTCATACAGCTGGATATTTACAATGCAGTCACCAAAACTAGAAACAGATATTAGGAACTCAATATCTATGGTAGAGTTACGTCACTGTATGGCCAAAGCATGACTTATGCAAATAATTGATATTAGACCCATTATTACGACATTAGAAATTTTATCTTAATAAAATTTGAGCAAAAATATTCACAGGACCTGATCTAGTGGTCATGTTGGTAGTCCGTGTCTGCCGGACCAGAGTCCTACAAAATCTCATTGTACCTGCCGGCATCCTCTTCTGATTGGTAGGCCTGATGTAATGTCAACGATGATGTCACACTGGACTTACCTATCAGATGAGAAGCTGAGGAAGCCATCAGGTAGGAGAACGTTTACAGGGCCCTGTTGCAGGAGCCACATTGGTAGTTTAAAGTCACCCGGACCAGAGCCCCATGAACCTCCTCCTACCTGCCGACATTCCCATCTCCTCATCTGATTGCATCGTCCAGCTCAATGTTATCATTCACATTGCACTAGGGGTAGCAACCAGAAGAGTTTCTGAGGAGGTTGGCAAGTAGGAGGAGGTTCGCAAGGCTATGGTTTGGCAGACATAGACTACCAATATGACTCCTGGATCATGGACCTGTAAACCTGCTCATACTTGAAGGCAGCTCAGGCTCCTAATTTGATTAATAGGTCTTCGCAACATCATGGTTGACATTGTACTAAGCCTGCCAACCGGAAGAATGCCCAGTGATGCTGGTAGATAGAAGGAGGTTTGAAGGGTTCTGGATTGCCACTGCATTTCTGGCCAACGGCCACCACCAACACCAAGGACAGCTGATTGATGGTGGTGCAGGGTGTAGGACCCCAACCGATAAGACATTGATGACCCATCCTATAGATAGGTCATCAGAGATTAAGTAGTAGACAACCTCTTTAAGGATTTCTGCTCAGGGATGAACAAACAGTGACAATGCTCCATAGAGATGTCCTAAATCTTACCATCTGACTATCTAATAATACAATTTACTATGAGAGCGGTAACGCCTGGGCATTATCATGCAAGTATTCTTCAGGATTAACAAGCATTTGTGTAATTATGTTTCTAGTATTGAAAAGTGTAAAAGGGGGGCAGGCAGCATTTAGTCTTCTCTTTCATTATTATCGAAGTGTAAATGCTGTTAAGCCCTGAAATGTTTGCATGCATATTTGTGTATGCCAACTTGTATAAGTGGAGGAGTCCTTGAATATGAATACATATTGATGTAATTACATGTGGATTAAATTGATCAGACACAACGAGTCTCCATATTAAAAATGTTCATTATCTATCTATCTAAAATCACGGATCATTGAATTTTAAGCCTTCATGATAAAACAAAATTATATCCATCCACCCTGAACCCTCGAAGAAAGCAATGCTTCCATAAGGAGACTTTGGTGGAAGAGGGATGGATGGAGGGGATTCAGAAGAGATGGGGCATGTTATAACAATGTAAATGGAGAAGGTGTCCTCTTGGAAATGTTTGACTGAAAGTTGTCAAGTGTGGTCTATGGTAATTTAGAGGTTGCTTGATTGTCTATGTTGGTTTAATGGTTATTGATAATGGTAGTGACTTTGGTGTTCTAGTGTAGTGAAAGGTTGCTATGATCTGTCCTCTTCATAAGCAATCAGCTTGATCATTTTGGTCAAAGTCTTGAAAACCAAAGCCATTGAGGCCTGTACCATGTTATTCAGCTCCATGTGTCCTAACCGGCATCAATGTCCTTGTCTGTAGCCAAAACTAATCATGGTACTTTTCAATTAAACTAATTTGATCATTATAGGGGCAGTAGTTAAGATTGTAGATATGAGGCCACATAAGAAGCAACAAATCCCATTCCCATATATGTACCATTGGTATCCTGCACCCCAGTACTGTTTTATCATGCAGCGCCAAGGCCTTCTTTCTCATACCGATACTGTCTATAATTTCTAGTCTGAATCCACAATGGGATAAAAGAGAGAGTTTCAAGGTGGACCAGATACCAGAAAGCCATCATCATACTTGTCAATTTTGAATTCTGAAACTAAGGGTTAAAACAAAGTAAGTAGTACCACCAGGTCAAACCTTGTTGACAACGCGTTTCAAGTGCGTATCGCTCGCTTTGTCAGGTCATAAGGCAAACATTAGCCATCAAACATATGTTTGCATCTCCCGTATTTGATGCCACGTACTCATATGTTTATTTTTACCCCGACATCCATTTTTATTACATAGAGATTCTGAGAATTTACCGGTCTAATGAGGGGCTGCTGTAGCCAAGGATGCAGGATCGAGTTTGCACAACTCCGAATGGTAAGCAGGGCCCGAAGAGAGGTGAGGGGGCATGCTTTTCCATGCGAATTTACTACTCCATCGGAACGTCGTTTCTTCTTTTAACTTTATTCTCTTGAATTATAGATTTGATGCTTTGCAGAAGGATCGTTCCACATCAGTTCTAAATACCCTAATGTTCCTTTCCAGGAAAATGGTCTACTTTTTCCATTTTCCCCACCCAAAACGATTTTGTAATTTTAGCCAAATTTAAGTTATATATGATTAACCTTTGCTTATATCTGCAGATGTTCCAAGATATCCTTCCTTGCCTAATGAATGAGCTATTGCAGAGTTTTCAGTAGCCCTTTAAAGTCTTTTAGATGTCAAGTCTCCGGTCTTCTTGTAAGCGTTTATCTTGTTAAATTGCAATGATCCCTCGATGAATTTTAGATCAGGGTGCTTTTGTCACTTCTTGGCACAAAGACCACTCCATCGTGTCTTGCACCATTTTCTAAGATCCGCTATAAGACGTTGCAATCGGAATAAAAGGCGTTGGACCAGAGTCACTGGGAAGAGATAAAGCTATTCTGAAAGAGATGGGAAGCCTCCTTTGACAACAGGTATAGAACTGTTTGGGGACAAGGAGATAGAACCTGAAAATAATTCTGTTGCCCTTTTCTCTGCATCTCACTTGGGAAATGTCTGAGCAACCAGTTTGCTCCCAGAAACATGTTAATTGACAGCGGAGCTCATTAAGGCATGCACATGCAAAACATAGCAAGAAAGATTAAATGGACAAAAGGGCAATAATGAACTGTCAACAATCGAGTACATCTACACTACCAGGATCACTGGAGAATGAGGCATTTAGTGGCAACAAAAGATTGTCTGGGCCAAGAAGAAAAGACGACCTAGACTTTTGTTTAGACAACACAATTGATTACAAATGAGAGATTAACAGGATAGCTTCAGATTTTTTGAAGGGGGTTAAAAAAAAAAGAAAAAGAAAAGTCCAATTAACCATACCGAATGTTAACTACATAGATTTCCATGCTTAACCCAAAAGAAATTCTCATTAAATCATCCCTGGTGATCCTTTTTTTTGGGGGGGGAGTAATTTGTCTCCCTGATGGAGGAGAGAAAGAAGGAGCCATGGATAAGGAAGCGTAAATTCTTGGCACAATGATCTTAGGAGACACGCTGGAAAGAGCCCATAGGGAAGTTAATGAACATCTGACAAGCAGCTTGGATCTGGTCCTGGAGAACAGCGATGAAAAGATGGAATTGGCCAACAGCATGTCTTTGTATCGAACATAAAAAGACCAATCTGAAACAGTGCTGCCGAAAGCTTGTTGAAAGAATATTGCACAATAAGACAAAACAATGGGCAGTCAATTGTGTAGTGTGCGATGAAGAATGAGGAACGGTGCATGAATATGCCGGCTGTGTCACATTTTGGAAAAATAGATATGTAATTAAAGACGTTGTATGTAATCAATATTCATGAACTAACGCACAACCCAACAACACAGATTGGCCACTTCATTTACCGTGAGATCTACACCAAAAAAAGGTGTGAACCTTCCAAAGGTGACACAGGAAAGCGTACAATCTTGTCTCGAAATCTCTCTGATATAAAATATTTTGGACATGAAGGAATTGTTTGAATGGAAAGAATGTTTTTCACTTGTAACTTAATTTGATGGGGAAGCCAAGATCTATTTCAAGTATAGACTTTTACAATGGGTGACATAAGAGAAGGACACGGTCATTGAGCCAATTATTCAGACAGCAGTTAGCTTTCCCAACTCCTCCATACACAGAAGGCCGCTGTTAAGACTCTTCAGGTGGCAGATTACCTAGAAGAGAGCAAATGGAATTGGAAGTCCAAAATCAGACATATTGGGTACTTATATCCAACACATCATCTACCAGGGAAGAGTTGGGAGGCCCCTATTCATATAAGAATGTCGGCCAAGCCTTCTGATATTTGCGATTCCTATGCAAAGAGGTGATATGCCGTTTGCAGCAAATAGACTGCAATCAATGTCTGGTAGATGGAGCTGTAGACCATGCTAGAAGATAGCATAGATGTGTTTCCACAAACTGGGATTGCAAATAACAGGGTTGTCAAATTTGATAAAATTGGTGGCCTGTACTTAGGTTTGGCTATCAATGTTGATCAGCTGACGGGGCAACATTTTAGCTTGAGGGTTTTTATCTCAGGAAATTCGATTTGCAGAGAAGTTATTCTTCAAATTTAATGACCCTTATTATGCTCTGGGATTTCTCGAGGCCCCAGATAATAATAAACATAATATGTAAAATATAGAAGCAGGCTCTATACTCGCCTTACCACTCACGTCTTCGGATGCTCCTCACTGTCACCCATCCAGTCCTCGCCGCATCTTCTGATCACCACCAATCGCGCTCAAATCCATGGGCTTTTCACACTGAGCCATGATTTCCGGCTTTGATGTGGCCTGGTAGGGTTCTACGCATGCTCACACAAGGTCACGGCACATGCCATGGTATAATGA
Organism: Ranitomeya imitator; assembly: GCF_032444005.1. Classification (NCBI taxonomy): domain Eukaryota; kingdom Metazoa; phylum Chordata; class Amphibia; order Anura; family Dendrobatidae; genus Ranitomeya; species Ranitomeya imitator. The sequence continues at coordinate 26,318,187 of NC_091289.1, forward strand.
CACGGTGACCTTTTGCGCAATTATGCAGAAACCTCCCAGGCCTCAATAAAGCCGGAAGTCCCAGCACAGTGCAAAAGGCCTGGGGATATCAGCTCAAGCAGAGGTGACATTTCATACTAAGCCACCATCTTGGATATCAAGGTAGCCATTTCAATATCTCCATGGCCTTACAGAAAAGAGATTGCATTGGATGCAGAGTGGCCTCACTCATTTCAGCAACAGAAGGGTCTGATACTGGTTTGCCCTCTGCCAATTCATTGCTGGAAAGGATGGCACCACCTGCCTTTTTGACAATTATCATAGTGTTATTAGATAAACTCTTGGTCCAATATAGTGTGAAAAAAGACATGCTCATAATAAATATGTACTAAAATCTAAAGGAGTTGTCCACATTTGGGAAACAATTTTTCTTACTGGCATGTATGTGTTTTTGGCTAAAAATATTTTTTTATCAATTGGATTTCATTAAGTAGTATTTGCTTTTCATAGTATTCCTTTTGCACTATTTACTCCTAGATGCAGAATGTGTTAAGTAAGAATTGATCAGTGAGCCCGCTATGACATTCTGATGGAAAGTTTGTAGTCTTTTTATCTACTTGATACTGAGATCCTCTCAGATGATACGCTGCTCCAAGGTCGTTGGAGGCCGCCATGGCCCTTGCTATCAGGATGGATAGACGCCTCAGGGAGACATATACACTTAGGGTACCTTCACACTGAGCGACTTTAGAATGATAACGATAGCGATCCGTGACGTTGCAGCGTCCTGGATAGCGATATCGTTGTGTTTGACACGCAGCAGCGATCAGGATCCTGCTGTGACATCGTTGGTCGGAGCTAGAAGGCCAGAACTTCATTTCGTCGCTGGATCACCCGCTGACATCGCTGAATCAGCGTGTGTGATGTCTTCACTGGTAACCAGGGCCGCGCTTAGTAACCCGATGTTCACCCTGGTTACCAGTGTAAATGTAAAAAAAGCCAAACACTACATACTTACATTCCGGTGTCTGTCGCGGCTTTACGGCCGGCCGGCGCTGACACAGTGCAGGGAAGCTGGCGCCGGGGGACAGACACCGGAATGTAAGTATGTACTGTTTGTTTTTTAACTTTTACAATGGTAACCAGGGTAAACATCAGGTTACTAAGCGCGGCCCTGCGCTTAGTAACCCGATGTTTACCCTGGTTACCCGGGGACTAAGGCATCGTTGGTTGCTGGAGAGCTGTCACTGTGACAGCTCTCCAGCGACCACACAACGACCTAAACAGCGACGCTGCAGTGATCGGCATCGTTGTCTATATCGCTGCAGCGTCGCCTAATGTGACGGTACCTTAAATCTTAGTGTCCTCCCAGGAAAAAGGGTAAGGGGAGGGTGGTGATTCCCACTGAGTATCCTGAGGATAAGAGTTTTGTGACACTGGGGGACGCCTCTGTTGTCGTTCTTTCAAGGAGAGTACCATCTTGTCCCAAACGTACGTGTGATAATAAACGTTCAGGTCCGGACCTGTGTGTGAATGAATATGTGTGAGAGTGTCCACTAGAAACATCAGGTGGAGGTATGAATCAGAAACTCTGGGACCTAGGGTAAGGGGCTGTATAGGGTGGCAGCCACCTTCCAGTTGGGGTTAGCCACTGTGATGCATGTACATAACGTGTTCCACAGATCATCGCTCAGGAGATTTGTTGAGCCTATGTCATTACCATCACCTTCGGTCCGCATTTGCTATGACCTTGAGGAACAGGTGACTATGGAGGTGAATACTAGTGGTTTGATGCATTCTAGCTGTACTTCATTTCCGGTCAAGTCCGGTCTTAAGGATCCAGAGGCCCCTCACAGAAAGGTGGAGTTCTGGCACAAATCATTAAGGGATTCATGGCAGCTCTGAGGCTGGTTTCACATTTGCGTTTAAAAACGCAGCATTTTAAACGCAAACGCATGTGGTGCAAAAAACGCATGTAAACGCGTTAAAACGCTGCGTTTTTTAGACGCATGCGTTTTTGCATGTTTTAATACAAACGCGGCAATTTGACGTGTTTACACGTTTTTTCCTGCGTTTGTGTTTTTGAGACGCATGATGAGAAGTGTGTGACAGCTGCCAATCATCAAAATCAACAAGAAAACCCACTATAAACAGAAATAGCTAGGGTTAGGGTTAGGATCCCTAGTAACCCTAGGGATCTTAATCCTAATCCGTAGGGATCCTTACCCTAACCCTATCCCTAACCATAACCCTAAGGGATCCTAACCCTAACCCTAACCCTATCCCTAACCCTAACCCTAAGGGATCCTAACCCTAACTCTAACCCTAAGGGATCCTAACCCTAACCCTAAGGGATCCTAACCCTAACCCTAAGGGATCCTAACCATAACCCTAACCCTAAGGGATCCTAACGCTAACCCTAACCCTAAGGGATCCTAACCCTAAGGGATCCTAACCCTAACCCTAAGGGATCCTAACCCTAACCCTTAGGGTTAGGGTTAGGGTTAGGATCCCTTAGGGTTAGGGTTAGGGTTTGGGGTTGGCTTATCAGTGTGTATTCTTGTGTTTTTCTATTAAAACGCATGCGTTTAAAAACACATGCAAACGCATGTGCTTAAAAACGCATGTGTTTACATAGACAGCAATAGTTTTTTTTGCCGCAAAAAAACGCATGCGATTTTTTGCGGCCAAAAAACGCAGCTAGAAATTACTACATGTTGCATTTCTGCAACACAACGTATGCATAGAAAAGACGCATGCGGCGGCAAAACGCAGAAAAACGCATGCAAAAAAAGCATGCGTTTTTAATGTTAAGTATAGGAAAAAAAACGCACGCTTTTTTTGTGCTAAAACGCAGCGGCAAAAAACACAAATGTGAAACCAGCCTGAGTCTGCTGAAATTTTTTTTCTTTTGGTCCAGCAAGAGTTAATGTTAGCCTCTTGCTGGCAGTTGTCTTTTAGGCTGGTCAGCTGATGTTGGTTTGTAACCACTCCCACCTCCCTTTAAATAGCCACAAGACCTATCAGCCGATCGTCAGTTATAGAGGTTTTGTTCTATGCAGACCATCATTGTTTGGTGTGGGGCATTCCAGTGATGACGGTGTTGCTGCTATAGGAGTTCTGCTATCCTGGTGCCATTTACTATGCTGCTGTGGAGCTTAGCAGCAGAGACTAAGCTGAGTATTTCATTTTTAGACTGTCCCCTATTTGTCTCTTCCCCTGTGTGTTGCCATCTGCAGTGGCTAGGCTAGTGACCTTGCTGGCCAGTGCACTAGCCAGGGTTCATAGAGGTGAGAATCAGGGAGTAGGCACGTGACAGCGGCAGGGGGAAGGACCCACAAAGGGCATTGGGGAAGCTTAGGGACAGATGCAGGTTGGTGTCAGGAGGTGTACCATCCCTGGCTCCCTACCGATACAGCCTTCTCCTTTTTCCATCCTGTCTTATTTATATGCTGTGTCATCCGCCGGACTTACCCATGTCCGAGTATGACAGTTATCACAGAAAAGATGGATTCTATAGTGTCACGCACGCGCCCAGACTGGTTGGCGCGGGCATACGGGGGTGTGTCTCCACTGGACCACAGACCAAACTTCCCTGGAAGGGGCGTAACTAAGTAGCTTCCTAGGTGTTCGCTGGAGCCTCTGATGGTGAGGTCAGACTTGTGCAATAGGAAGCTACCAGGTGCCACTCCAGGGTGGAGTCTGGCTGTGGCTGCTGATCCCACTAAGGAACGGAGCGGGCACGGCTGGCACTCTGGCTGACAGGTGGGCCCGGCTGGGACACAGGCAGGCAGACGGGTACAACAGAGACACTGGCGGGCAGGCGGACACGGCTGGCTCTCTGGTAGGCAGGCAGGTACGGCTGGAACATAGGAAGAATCGGTAGGGACCGGTCTGCAGGCAGGTATGTGAAACAAGTTGGAACCTGTTCAGACAGGAGGACTAAGTAACAAGTAGAGAAAGACCGCAAGAGCGGATGCAGAGCGAAAGCATAAGAGCTAGAACCAAGAACAGAAACGCAGGAGGTTGAGTACGAGTAGAAGGTGTAGCAAAGAGAAGAGAAGAAGGCAAAGCCAAGGGCGGAGACGCTGGAGGCGGAGCCAAGAGCGGAGATGCTGGAGGCGGAGCCAAGAGCGGAGATGCTGGAGGCGGAGCCAAGAGCGGAGATGCTGGAGGCGGAGCCAAAAGCGGGGACGCTGGAGGTAACGCCAGGAGCGAAGACGCTGGAGACGGAGCCAAGAGCGGAGATGGAGCCAAGTGGAGAAACACAGGAGGCGGAGCCAGATAGAACCGCAAAGAGCGGAGCCACAGAGCAAAGCCAGAGAGTGCGAAGCAAGGTCTGAGTGCAGAGCCGCAAGAGTGCGGAGTGTAAGCAGACTGAGAACACAAGGAAAGACAAAGCAGGGAAGGAAGCCACAGACAAGGAGACCGAGAAAAGACAAAGTACAGACAAGGCAATGGAACAAGACACAGGGACAAAGACACAGGGACCAGGATATTCTGCCTCCTGGAGGGCGGACTACAAGATCAAGGCAATAGCACAGAGAAAAGCCTCCAGAGAGGGAGTAACTCAGAGCAAGGCCAGGCAAACTCAGCAGCTAAACACTAACTGAGCTAACACATTGCACAGGCCCAGACCACAGCGTGGAGCTGCACTATATACAGGAGGCCTCTTGGTAATTGGTCAGGAACTGATTGGACAGGTGCACCTGATTCCTATAAGAACCAGAGAGTTCAGGCGCCGGCCCCCTATACACATAGCCATGAAGCATGCAGAGAGCAGAGACACAGAACATGGAGCTGGCATGAAACAGAAACCACATCATGGCCTGGAGCAGTGGGTAAGATTGTGTGAGAGATGTGAGGCCATGTTGTGATGCCAGCAGAGTTGTTACATATAGTCACTTATCCTTTCTATGCTCCATCAGCAATGTTTATTTCCCCAATGCCTGACTCAACTCAAGGTGGTTAGAGCTCCTGAAAAACCACCCAGTGGCCCCTGCCCTCCATTCTCACCTAGCTATAGCCTTGTAAAGCATTGACCTTTGGTTTTCTGAGCTGTGTTAACATATCCAGGGCTGTAGATTATTGGACTTGCTCTGTACATGATCATTTTATTCTTTGCAAAGTTTCATGAGGTTCCTACCAGTGTTTCTTGTTAACAGTTATATATCACATAGTTTGATTTTACTGCCGCTTGCATGATCCAACTCTGCAGTAATTAACTGCACTGTCTACCTTGTCACCCCATGAATGGATGCCCACATGTACAGTATCTATTCCATAGAGATATATACACTTGCTATATGTCACCTTCCTTAGAGACATAATCAGTCCTCTAATGAAGGAGAACATAGGTAGCTGCCAACATCAACTGCAACAGAAAGGTGAATAATTATGAACATTCATTTCAATTATTATTTCAGCACTTGAGCAGTAAGATAATTAAGCAATTAACAAATGATGTGAGAGCGACGTGTGCACTCGTAAGTCTGCAACAAAATTATCTGTGCCAGCTAATGTTTGAGTACTGTATATTCTTTATTCCTATTCATAATCAGGCATCTACTTTGGTATCAGTTATACTCTTTCCGTTAACTATTACTATTAGGATTGTCCACCTTTGGACATTTTATTTTACCTTAAGGCAGGGGTGGGGAACCATTTTCTAGCCGGGGGCCATTTGGAAATTTCTACCATCATTCGGGGGCCACACGAAAATAATCACCTTGAAATTTACCCTGATATATTTAGTCAAACAATTAATTACGGTAACTCACCCTTAAAGTGATGGCTGGAGCGGCTTCTCTTTGGTGCAGCTGTGATGTTAGGTGATACTGATCATGTTGCTTCTCACAGCTGCTTTTCCAGGTTTGTGTCGGCCAGGAGAGCAGTCAACGTTTTGTCATAATAAGTTTTGTAAATCACATACATCAGATAGGAGATGCTGGGACTACTGTATAAACATCACATAGGAGACGCTGAGACAGTTGTATATACATCGCATAGGAGACGATGAGACTGCTGTATAAGCAACAAATAGGAGACGATGAGACGGCTGTATCTATATCACATAAAGGACGCTGATACAGCTGTATATACATCACACAGGAGACGCTGGGACTGCTGTATATACATCACATAGGAGATGCTGGGACTGCTGTAAATACATACATAACATAGGAAACATTGAGACTGCATACGCAGCATCAATAGTAAAAAGTTGGGGACACACAGGGTTAATAGCGGCGGTAACGGAGTGCGTTACCCGCGGCATAACGCGGTCCATTGCCGCCGGCATTAACCCTGTGTTAGCGGTGACCGGAGGGGAGTATGTGGGCGACAGGCACTGACTGCGGGGAGTAAGGAGCGGCCAATTTCTTCCGGACTGTGCCCGTCGCTGATTGGTCGCGGCAGCCATGACAGGCAGCTGCCGAGACCAATCAGCGAATGAATAACCGTGACAGAAGGACAGACAGACAGATGGAAGTGACCCTTAGACAATTATATAGTAGATATATATATGTGTGTCTCACTGACATATATATATATATATATATATATATATATATACAGTGCCTACAAGTAGTATTCAACCCCCTGCAGATTTAGCAGGTTTAATAAGATGCAAATAAGTTAGAGCCTTTAAACTTCAAACAAGAACAGGATTTATTAACAGATGCATAAATCTTACAAACCAAAAAGTTTTGTTGCTCAGTTAAATTTTTATAAATTTTAAACATAAAAGTGTGGGTCAATTATTATTCAACCCCTAGGTTTAATATTTTGTGGAATAACCTTTGTTTGCAATTACAGCTAATAATCGTCTTTTATAAGACCTGATCAGGCCGGCACAGGTCTCTGGAGTTATCTTGGCCCACTCCTCCATGCAGATCTTCTCCAAGTTATCTAGGTTCTTTGGGTGTCTCATGTGGACTTTAATCTTGAGCTCCTTCCACAAGTTTTCAATTGGGTTAAGGTCAGGAGACTGACTAGGCCACTGCAACACCTTGATTTTTTGCCTCTTGAACCAGGACTTGGTTTTCTTGGCTGTGTGCTTTGGGTCGTTGTCTTGTTGGAAGATGAAATGACGACCCATCTTAAGATCCCTGATGGAGGAGCGGAGGTTCTTGGCCAAAATCTCCAGGTAGGCCGTGCTATCCATCTTCCCATGGATGCGGACCAGATGGCCAGGCCCCTTGGCTGAGAAACAGCCCCACAGCATGATGCTGCCACCACCATGCTTGACTATAGGGATGGTATTCTTGGGGTCGTATGCAGTGCCATCCAGTCTCCAAACGTCACATGTGTGGTTGGCACCAAAGATCTCGATCTTGGTCTCATCAGACCAGAGAACCTTGAACCAGTCAGTCTCAGAGTCCTCCAAGTGATCATGAGCAAACTGTAGACGAGCCTTGACATGAAGCTTTGAAAGTGAAGGAACCTTACGGGCTTGTCTGCAACGGAGACCATTGCGGTGGAGTACGTTACTTATGGTATTGACTGAAACCAATGTCCCCACAGCCATGAGATCTTCCTGGAGCTCCTTCCTTGTTGTCCTTGGGTTAGCCTTGACTCTTCGGACAAGCCTGGCCTCTGCACGGGAGGAAACTTTCAAAGGCTGTCCAGGCCGTGGAAGGCTAACAGTAGTTCCATAAGCCTTTCACTTCCGGATGATGCTCCCAACAGTGGAGACAGGTAGGCCCAACTCCTTGGAAAGGGTTTTGTACCCCTTGCCAGCCTTGTGACCCTCCACGATCTTGTCTCTGATGGCCTTGGAATGCTCCTTTGTCTTTCCCATGTTGACCATGTATGAGTGCTGTTCACAAGTTTGGGGAGGGTCTTAAATAGTCAGAAAAGGATGGAAAAAGAGATAATTAATCCAAACATGTGAAGCTCATTGTTCTTTGTGCCTGAACTACTTCTTAATACTTTAGGGGAACCCAACAGAATTCTGGTGGGTTGAGGGGTTGAATAATAAATGACACTCTGAAAAGACTTTTCACAATTAAAAAAAAATAAATAAACAAAGAAGTAACATTCTTTTTTGCTGCAGTGCATTTCACACTTCCAGGCTGATCTACAGTCCAAATGTCACAATGCCAAGTTAATTCCAAATGTGTAAACCTGCTAAATCTGCAGGGGGTTGAGTACTACTTGTAGGCACTGTATATATATATATATATATATATATATATATTGTAGGGGTTCCACTCACTCAGCTGCGACGGCTGACACTCAGGAGACGTGTTCCTTTAAAGTTCACTGGGTTTATTGCTCCATAAACCATATGACAAAACAACAGAAAACAAATAGCCTTTGGGTCAGGCAAAGAAAAACAAGGGTCCAGTTCATCCGGCTCAGTCCTGAAGCCGTAACACACTCAGGAGGGTTTCACCTCCACACATGTCTCCCTGTGTTAAGCATTAGGCTTTCTTTTATATGTCTAACCACACCCAGAACCCATCACATGACCAGACATGTGGTTGTGACATCACCACAGGTCCTGAAACACATATAGGTAGCTATGGTTACATCACAGTAGCAAGCCATCTATAAGGGACATATCTCCCATCGATTAGACACCCTTTAGCCACGCTACATGCCTCCCCCCTCTGCCTAAAGCCGTGGGGCTTGGCACTTTCTCCCACTAGACAAGGGATTCTTGACAGGGCATCAGCATTACCGTGCAGCTTTCCGGCCCTATGTTCCACATGGAAACAGAAGTCCTGCAGGGCTAAGAACCAACGGGTGACCCTAGCATTTCTACCCTTCGTTTCCCTCTTCCACCTAAGTGGGGCATGGTCGGATATCAGTCTAAATTTACGTCCCAGCAAATAGTATCGTAATGTGTCGACTGCCCATTTTATGGCCAAGCACTCCTTTTCAACGACTGAGTAGTTCTTTTCAGACGAGGACAGCTTCCTACTCAGATAGAGAACAGGATGCTCCTCTCCATGTAGTTCTTGGGAAAGGACTGCTCCCACCCCAACATCTGAGGCATCTGTTTGAAGAATAAACTCTTTCTTGAAGTTTGGGGCCATCAGAACGGGTTGCTTACATAAAGCCTCTTTCATTTCTTGGAAGGCTGAATCTGTTTCTTCGGACCACTTAACCATTACTGATTTTGTCCCTTTTAGCAGGTCAGTCAGAGGCGCCGCCATTGTGGCGAAGTTTGGGATGAACCTCCTGGAATATCCCACGATTCCCAGGAAGGCTTTAACTTGCTTCTTGGAAACTGGTTTTGGCCATGTTTGAATTTCCTCCACTTTACTGATTTGGGGTTTTATTTCTCCATGACCCACTATGTATCCAAGGTACTTAGCTTCTTCTTTACCCAATGCACACTTCTTCGGGTTTATTGTAAATCCGGCCTCTCTTATAGCATCCAACACCGCTTGGACTTTCTCCAGATGACTCTCCCAGTCCGGGCTAAAGATGACGATATCATCTAGGTACGCAGCAGCGTATGCCTTGTGGGGTGCAAGGACTCTATCCATAGCCCTTTGGAAGGTGGCCGGAGCTCCCTGTAGGCCAAATGGCATCCGGACATTTCAAAAATAAACTCCCTTCTCCGCTGGGAACGCTGCTCGCATGTCTACCACCAATTGTAGGGGTTCCACTCACTCAGCTGCGACGGCTGACACTCAGGAGACGTGTTCCTTTAAAGTTCACTGGGTTTATTGCTCCATAAACCATATGACAAAACAACAGAAAACAAATAGCCTTTGGGTCAGGCAAAGAAAAACAAGGGTCCAGTTCATCCGGCTCAGTCCTGAAGCCGTAACACACTCAGGAGGGTTTCACCTCCACACATGTCTCCCTGTGTTAAGCATTAGGCTTTCTTTTATATGTCTAACCACACCCAGAACCCATCACATGACCAGACATGTGGTTGTGACATCACCACAGGTCCTGAAACACATATAGGTAGCTATGGTTAAATCACAGTAGCAAGCCATTTATAAGGGACATATCTCCCATCGATTAGACACCCTTTAGCCACGCTACAATATATATATATACCTATTCTATGTGTACACATTTATTCTACCTATTCTATTCTAACCTGTCAGTGTGATTTTACTGTACACCGCACTGAATTGCCGTCTTTTCTATAGAACAACGCTGTGTATTTCTCGCAAGTCACACGCATGGTCCGTGTGTAATCCGTAATTTTCTCATCCCATAGACTTGCATTGGTGTATTTTTTGCGCAATACGCTGACAAACACAGCATGCTGCGATTTTCTACTCCCGTAACATACCATATATTACGGATGCGTAATATACGGCAGATAGGAGCTGCCCCATAGAGATTCATTGGGCCGTGTGCAATGTGTATTTTCTGGACGTATTTTCTGCGCTCATACGTCTGTAAAACTCGCTAGTGTGACGCTGGCCTTAGGAGTTGAGTTCCCGCTGCTGCACAGGGGGAATCTCGAACCATGTCTGCTGCGGTCTCCCATTCTACATCGACTGCAGTGGAGCCTGCTCAGTGAAGACGTCGGTCCCAGCGTCTCACTCAGTCTGATACTGTGCAAAGGGTTACTGCTGCCTTTCCAGGCTCTGCTGTTGTAGCCTGCACTGGTCAGTGGCGAGCAGGCTTTTCTGGGACTAAGTCCTGCTTTGCACATACTGAGCATGCCAAAGGTAAGACCTCTCATTGGAGGACAGGGGTCACATGCTCGAGTACTGCTGCAGCTCCCATTGGTCCTCCAGGAAGGTCCTGAAGTTGCTCAAGTATTGCAGCAACTTCCATTGGTTCCCTAGGACGGTCCTGAAGCTGCTGCAGCTATAAAATCTTTGCATGGTCGCACGGCCATGCGCTAGTATCACCTCATGTCATGAGCTTGTTATTTGTGGTCGCGCCTATATGTATGTCTTCAGGGACCTGGCTGAAATAAGCCCCTAGAATACCGGCACCTCCGGTGAGGAGTTTTGAATGTATGTATTCAGGGACCCAGCTGAAATAAGCCCCTAGAATTCCAGCACCTCCGGTGAGGAGTGTTTGTATGCTTTTCTGGGTGCGTGACCTCTGACTGCCATCAGCTCAGCAGTTAGCTGTGTTCCCCTGTGAGGCTAACAGGGCACAGTATCTTATTTCTAGCGAATCTGTGGAGTTAACAGAGTTCGCTAATACCGCCATATAGCGACGCCATTTGCCAGCAGCAGGTTCCTCTCCTGCACGGTGGACCCTGGGTTACGAACGCACCTATTTATACATATATATATATTTATATATATATATATATATATACTCGGTGCATTCCGCCAACCCTAACACAAAATAAGTTAGAATCCATTGTGTGAGCTCATTCTAACAATTTAACAGGAGAGTTTGAAGATCTTTTTGTTCATCTTTTTTTGAGCAACTTTCAGCAGATTTATGACTACAAACCACATTGAATGTGCGGGGAAACAAAGATCATGTAAGAATCAAATGGTACAAAACTTGGAATGAAAACAAAGAGTTAAATTAAAACAATTTTTTTTGCCTAAAATATATGCATTTGTTATGCACCTTTTCTGGATTCTGGCTGGGCTCACCTCAACCAAGTCCACTAGACTCTGTTGTGTTCCACATCTGACTTTGCAGATGACTCGGCGTGATCCCATGTGATGATCTTCCTGGACTTATATGAGGTTCACCAAGAAAAAAAACCTTTGCTTTGGTATTAAGACTTTAGAGTTCCTGAGTTATGTTTGCCTTTGGCCCTCTATCTCTGCAACCTGTCTAGGTCTCCAAGAACTCTCCTGGTGGCCTGAGGCTTCCAGTCCTTCATTATCTCTGCAACCTGTCTGCAATTTACAAGATATAAAGGCACGGATGATTGACCTCGTGGAGACCAAAACATCCAACACCGCGGAGACACCATCACGTGTTTCTCAACGCATTGATCCAGAACACTGCCCCCAAATATGCAAATGCGTGTGAAGGCGCTGCGGAGACACCATCACGTGTTTCTCAATGCAGGCAGTGAAAAACCCCGAAACAGCTGTCTATGGATGGATACCATGCTTGGCATAGGTGGTTTTCCTTTATTGGATGCTACCCTTCCCTTGGTTGTTCCTTCCCGGGGAAAGGCCTGGCTATATGAGAAACACGTGACGGTGTCTCCGTAGCTCCTCTACATGCATTTGCATATTTGGGGGCACTGTTCTGGAATCACTGCGTTGAGAAACACGTGATGGTGTCTCCACGGTGTTGGATGTTTTGGTCTCCACGAGGTCAATCATCCGTGCTTTTATAGACTTTCTACTAGGCACTGCTCCTAATAGCCAGTTTCCTACTCCACACTCATGAGGGGCAAAAACCCCGAAACAGCTGTCTGTGGATGGATACCATGCTTGGCATAGGTGGTTTTCCTTTATTGGATGTTTTCCTTTATTGGATGCTACCCTTCCCTTGGTTGTTCCTTCCCGGGGAAAGGCCTGGCTATTCACTGCTTGCGTTGAGAAACACGTGATGGTGTCTCCGCAGCTCCTCTACATGCAATTTACAGGGTGTCTCCTGGCTTCCAGAGGCTTCCAGTTGCTCGGTCTCCTGTGCACCTGCAGTCTCCAGTATCTCTGTTACCTATCTCCCTTGTGCCTCACCTGCTTGCTGCACCCACACCCGTGGCTCATGTGCCCACCTAGACCTTGGGCTTAAAGGATCAACCTCACCAGGTGAACCTATCAGGATTTAAGTTAAAAAAAATTCCCCAAAAATAGACAACCCTTAATTTATTGGCACAAAGTCATTAAAATGTTAAATTCTCCTCTTTAATTTGATTCATTGGTACAAAGTTAGCAACATTTTAATTTTCCTCATTGTTGTGGTGGCCATTTTGAAAACAGAAAGTGCAGCCTTGTTGGTCATGTATTGGTGGCAGTAGTACCCATAGGCGGATTATAATGATGGCAATCTGAGCTACCGCCTGGGGCCCAACACTCCGGGGGGCACATCCCCAGATTGCCCTCATTATAATGTTTTTTGCACCGCCATCTTCTCAGCTGCTGAACGATACAGAATGGCAGCTCAGCACCAGGGGAGCTCCCGTCATCTGTGCTGTGACGTCCCAGTGCAGTGGTGTCATCAGCTGGCGCTGGCATAAGCATGTACGCATTGGCATGTAGAAGTGGAGCTTCGGGGACCAAAGCAGGGTGCTGGGGGGAACGGAAATGAGGTGAGTATGTCTCCATGTGGCCTATTTATTTTATTGTGGCTAAGCATGGGGAATGGGGGGCCCACACCTTCTAAACTGCCCGGGAACCTGGCTACTCTTAATCCGCTCCCTCTAGTGCCGATACTCCTCAACATTCGAGAAAGCTTGTCCAGAGGATGGAGTATGTGCCACACTACGGGTAGTGCTGGGAGCTTTTCCATCAAAGTTAGCCCTTTTATAAGAGACTTGGAGCATTTCATATAAAAATATACATGGCTGCAATGGTGCAGCCAGACTGTACTTCATGCTGCCCAGATGCCTGGGTTTTGAGCAGAATGAATCAGCTGACATGTTCCTTGTAAATGGGTAAAAGGAAGGTGACTTGAAATTTTCTATTTATTTTTTTTTTCTATATTTTTAGAACCTTTTTTTCACTTTATTCTTAGACGCCTTAGAGGACGTGATCCTGCAATCCTTTGATTGATTGTTCCATATATCGCAATACCACAGTTAAGATAATGAATATTTATAAATCTGACCTACAGTCACCGGATGTCACAAAGGAATTAAAGGAGGACACAATATAATGATGATAGAAAGAAGGGGACACAGCAGCATTCTACTCTACATTACTGATGAATAAACTGTACTAAAAAATTAAATTATTTTTTTAAAAGTACTTACAAAATTGAAGGTTCTTAACTCATAAATTGGCCAAGTCATGGGTGCCCATCAATCACGGCAAGGGGACATTTCTCTGATGGGTCCTATCATCCTAAATATGCCTCTCTTGGGCTATAAGCCTACAGTTTGAATGGGCAAACATGCCTCTATTCGGATGTCATCCCAGTGCAGTCTTCGAGACGGGCAATGGAGGAGATGGATAACTTACTTTTTCCGTCTCTTTCACACCTGTAATGCTATTCTCTCATGTAACACAATCGGAGGACAGTGCACTGACAATCAGCTCATGCTCACAGCAGAGTTTTAGCCAAGTGACATTAGCGTATTGCACCTGATGCTCTTGAATCAGATGCTATACACTATTGTGATTACAGCCTAATTCCATTATTCCTATGCCTGAAATTTTGCTGGAAGCACCTGGTCATGACTGATTATTTCTAAAATTATCTTCTTTCCACTTCCAGATTATGGCCCCACAGTGCTCGCCGTAACCTTCAGTAGTTCACAAATTTTTCTGTCAATGCCACCAGTATGTTTTGCAACAATAAGGTTGTGAAGGTTTTGAGACAGTTGCTGGTTTTACCCATCATGAGATGTTTCTTTTGTGGCACCTTGGTAATGAGACACCTTTTTATAGGCCATCAGCAACCAGCTGATATTATTTTTCACTAATTGGCAGGACTGCATTTTAATTACTGATAGATTTCAGCTGGTGTCATTCCTTCCTATGTGGCTGTTTGTACCTCTCTTTCTTCATGTGCTCAATACTTTTTCTTTGTGTCATTTCTTATTATTACAGATAACTTAATTTATGGACATCTACGGTTTGATTTCTTTGCCTGTGTTGATTGGATGGGTTGTTAGCGACATCTGGTGAGAATGTCATGTTAAGAGCACCTTAAGAAATATATTTACTTTGAAAATTGGTGATGTATTCAATATTTATTTCACCCACTGTATGTATATATACATACACACATGGTAGTGATCAAATTATAAAATGTAGAAAAATAGTGTACATAACAATCTGTCATGATACATACAACCATATACAGTGGGGCAAAAAAGTATTTAGTCAGTCAGCAATAGTGCAAGTTCCACCACTTAAAAAGATGAGAGGCGTCTGTAATTTACATCATAGGTAGACCTCAACTATGGGAGACAAACTGAGAAAAAAAAGTCCAGAAAATCACATTGTCTGTTTTTTTAACAATTTATTTGCATATTATGGTGGAAAATAAGTATTTGGTCAGAAACAAAATTTCATCTCAATACTTTGTAATAAATCCTTTGTTGGCAATGACAGAGGTCAAACGTTTTCTGTAAGTCTTCACAAGGTTGCCACACACTGTTGTTGGTATGTTGGCCCATTCCTCCATGCAGATCTCCTCTAGAGCAGTGATGTTTTTGGCTTTTCGCTTGGCAACACGGACTTTCAACTCCCTCCATAGGTTTTCTATAGGGTTGAGATCTGGAGACTGGCTAGGCCACTCCAGGACCTTGAAATGCTTCTTACGAAGCCACTCCTTCGTTGCCCTGGCGGTGTGCTTTGGATCATTGACATGTTGAAAGACCCAGCCACGTTTCATCTTCAATGCCCTTGCTGATGGAAGGAGGTTTGCACTCAAAATCTCACGATACATGGCCCTATTCATTCTTTCATGTACCCGGATCAGTCATCCTGGCCCCTTTGCAGAGAAACAGCCCCAAAGCATGATGTTTCCACCACCATGCTTTACAGTAGGTATGGTGTTTGATGGATGCAACTCAGTATTCTTTTTCCTCCAAACACGACAAGTTTTGTTTCTACCACAGGGCGGCACGGTGGCGCAGTGGTTAGCACTGCAGCCTTGCAGCGCTGGAGTCCTGGGTTCGAGCCCCACCAAGGACAACATCTGCAAAGAGTTTGTATGTTCTCTCCGTGTTTGCGTGGGTTTCCTCCGGGCACTCCGGTTTCCTCCCACATTCCAAAGACATACTGATAGGGAATTTAGATTGTGAGCCCCAACAGGGACAGTGATGATAATGTGTGCAAAAAATGTAAAGCGCTGCGGAATATGTTAGCGCTATATAAAAATAAAGATTATTATTATTATTATTATTACCAAACAGTTCCAGTTTGGTTTCATCAGACCATAGGACATTCTCCCAAAACTCCTCTGGATCATCCAAATGCTCTCTAGCAAACTTCAGACGGGCCCGGACATGTACTGGCTTAAGCAGTGGGACACGTCTGGCACTGCAGGATCTGAGTCCATGGTGGCGTAGTGTGTTACTTATGGTAGGCCTTGTTACATTGGTCCCAGCTCTCTGCAGTTCATTCACTAGGTCCCCCCGCATGGTTCTGGGATTTTTGCTCACCGTTCTTGTGATCATTCTGACCCCACGGGGTGGGATTTTGCGTGGAGCCCCAGATCGAGGGAGATTATCAGTGGTCTTGTATGTCTTCCATTTTCTAATTATTGCTCCCACTGTTGATTTCTTCACTCCAAGCTGGTTGGCTATTGCAGATTCAGTCTTCCCAGCCTGGTGCAGGGCTACAATTTTGTTTCTGGTGTCCTTTCACAGCTCTTTGGTCTTCACCATAGTGGAGTTTGGAGTCAGACTGTTTGAGGGTGTGCACAGGTGTCTTTTTATACTGATAACAAGTTTAAACAGGTGCCATTACTACAGGTAATGAGTGGAGGAAAGAGGAGACTCTTAAAGAAGAAGTTACAGGTCTGTGAGAGCCAGAAATCTTGATTGTTTGTTTCTGACCAAATACTTATTTTCCACCATAATATGCAAATAAATTGCTAAAAAAACAGACAATGTGATTTTCTGGATTTTTTTTTCTCAGTTTGCCTCCCATAGTTGAGGTCTACCTATGATGTAAATTACAGACGCCTCTCATCTTTTTAAGTGGTGGAACTTGCACTATTGCTGACTGACTAAATACTTTTTTGCCCCACTGTATATCATGCCAGCGTCTTGCACTCCTTTGCAGCACCACCCTACTCAATGCACTCACCTCTCTGCTTCCCCAGCATCAGACTATCTCCTTGAGTTTCCTTGTGCTCACTGCCAGCTCTGCTCCAAGATAATCTCCACCTGGCTATAGGGAGGCATGGCCACTTCCTACAGGAATTTAACCCTGCTGTGTCCTGCAGGGTTTGCCTTCCCCAGACAATTCCTAGGCAGCAGTGAGTTTATTAGGCAGCTTCTCTCACCACTCGTTGCCTGGTCATTGGTTTCCAGTTACCTATCTCTGGATCCTGTGGGTGCATGTTTGTTCTGTCTCTCCTGCTATTGACCCGGCTTGTTTACAGTTTATCTTGGCCTCGACTACATATCCTGAACCTGTGCTGCCTGCCCTGACCCATGATTGTCTGACCAAATCTTTGCTTCGGTCCTCCTGTACCTATATCTCTGTCCTTCTGGTCCACTACTGTGACCCGATGACTGCCCTGGAGTGGCACCTGGTGTCTAGCGGCGGTCCTGCCCATCCTCACCATCAGGGGCTCTAGTGAAGTCCCGGTAGGCACTTAGTCATGTCGCTCCATGTTATTCATGGGTTTACATTGTACTGTAAACGCATGGGAAACTGCTGCGGACCCGCAGCTGCAGAAACGCTGCAGATCCGCAGCAAAATGCACGGCAAAATCCGCAACGTGTGCACATAGCCTAAAAATCTGCATAAGAAAGTGGTGGCGTAATATTGAAGCAAAGGAGAACAAAACCTGTTAATTTACTGTCATAGACGACAGGCCGGCTAATTACATTTCAGCTTTATAGAGCTGGGGATGGAGTTATAATATATTATAATCACGAAAAGTGCCGGGCTCACAAATGGAAAAATACAACAGAAGGTAGATCATCTATCTATTATCTATCTATCTATCTATCTATCTATCTATCTATCTATCTATCTATCTATCTATCTATCTATCATTTATTTATCTATCTATCTATCATATATCTATTATCTATCTATTATCTATCTATCTATCTATCTATCTATCTTCTATCTATTTATTATCTATCTAATATATTTATCTGTCATCTATTATCTATTTATCTATCATCT
This sequence comes from Ranitomeya imitator, assembly GCF_032444005.1. NCBI lineage: Eukaryota > Metazoa > Chordata > Amphibia > Anura > Dendrobatidae > Ranitomeya > Ranitomeya imitator. The sequence goes on from NC_091289.1 coordinate 26,336,066, forward strand.
ATCTATTTATCTATCTATTATCTATTTATCTATTATCTATCTATCTATCTATCTATCTATCTATCTATCTATCTATCTATTATCTATGAAATTGAAATAGTGCCCCCTTTGTGACTCCAGAAGATAATAGTGTCTAGTGTTGAGCGATACCGTCCGATACTTGAAAGTATCGGTATCGGATAGTATCGGCCGATACCCGAAAAGTATCGGATATCGCCGATACCGATATCCGATACCAATACAAGTTAATGGGACACCAAGTATTGGAAGGTATTCTGATGGTTCCCAGGGTCTGAAGGAGAGGAAACTCTCCTTCAGGCCCTGGGATCCATATTAATGTGTAAAATAAAGAATTAAAATAAAAAATATTGACAGGAGTTTAGTGCCTGAGAATGACGTCGCGGCTTCTGATTGGTCGCATCGCGGTCACATGGGCGGCACGCGACCAATCAGAAGCCGCGACGTCATTCCTCAGGTCCTAAACGCGCTCATTCTAGGAATTTAGGGCCTGAGGAATGACGTCGCGGCTTCTGATTGGTCGTGTCGCGGTCACATGGGCGGCACGCGACCAATCAGAAGCCGGACGTCATTCCTCAGGTCCTAAACGCGCTCATTTTAAACAAAGAAGCCTGCCGGTTACCCGCGGTGATGTCCAGGGGCCGCCGGAGAGGTGAATATATCAATATTTTTTATTTTAATTCTTTATTTTACACCTCACTATGGATCCGATACCGATACCCGATACCACAAAAGTATCGGATCTCGGTATCGGAATTCCGATACCGCAAGTATCGGCCGATACCCGATACTTGCGGTATCGGAATGCTCAACACTAATAGTGTCTTTTCTGTGCTCCCATGCGGCGGTAGAGACCCCACCCAGTAATGGTGCCTCCTCTGTGCCCCTACACTGTAACAGTGCTCACACAAGATAATATTACCTGCCCTTGTGCATCTAAATGGTAATAGTGAATAATAGCTCCTTTGTGCCTCCACACAGTAATAGTGCCCCTTTGTGCTCCCAAATTGTAATAGTGCCTCCTCTTGGCCTCCACATGGTAATAGTGCCCCATTTGTGACTCCACAAATTAACACTATCTTTTCTTTGCCAACACGTGGTGATACTGACCCCACACAGTAATGGTGACGCCGTTGTGCCCCTACACTGTAACAGTAATAGCACCTGCTGTGACAAAGTAAGTGGCAAAGTGCTGGAGGAGAGATATGAAGCGCCCCAGACACAGGGCCACGAGTTCTCGGTACCGGGCCTCTCTGGTTCGGTTCTGAGGCTGTCACGGTGGCTAGACCCGGTCCGCGACCCTGCTAAGGGGCGTCCGATGAAGGTGGTACTGTCTGTCAGGGATTCGTGACGCCACCTGTGGTATTCGGTCAGGGTGACCGACGCTGCTGTGAGGTTCACTGGGGTGATGGAATGGCAGCTGGATGGTATACCTTCCCACAGGTGAAGTATGCCCCCAGGGCTTCCCAGTAAAGTGGACGGTGATGGTGTGAGGTGCAGTCAATAACGAGGACACAAGGTTGCAGTCTCTTTACCTCTTTACTGAAGACTTCAGGATCCTCAATCCAGAGCACAGTTAACAGGGCTATCTGAGACCGGCCAGTCCAATGGGCACATCCAGAGTTTCCTTCGCAGGTGGAAATCGTTGCCTACCAATAGCGCCTGTGTGTTGTAGTGCTACCCTGCTGAGCATTCGGAATAGTCCTCACAACTACTGTTCTCGTTCGTTTGCTCGTTCTTTCTAATTCGTTCCAGATCTTTCTAGTTCAACGTCCCCCAGGTATGTTATGGCTAGGACGCACCCGTATGACGGGAAGGCCTTGAGTTCTTCCGGGACCCTAGAGATGCCCCTCTCCCACAGTTGCCCCCTATGTCTTCGTAGGTGTTTAGGTGAGACAGCCAACCTATAATTAACTGTCCTGCGGAGTTTGAAGTAAAGCGTAGAGTCAGTTACTCCCTCGGTGTTCCAGCCACCGGCTACGTGCCTCAGTAGGATGTTGCCTCATTATCACGGCACGACTCCTACTGGTTCTCCTTTGCGCTTGATCTTGTTTCTCACTGTTCCACAATATCCTTCGCTTCGTGTCTCTTTCTTAGGATACCGCTGCGGGGTGTGCAGGCGCGGTTCCGTAACGTTCTATTCTGGTCGCTAGGTGCCTGCCAGGTTCCCACGCCTGACAGGGACCCCCCTGTGTCTTCTCCCTGCAACACCCCCTGCCACGGCCTGAATCCAACCCAGTCAGCTTCTGACTAACTTCCTATCCAACCCCTAGTTTTACCAGTGTGAGGAGTGGCCCAATAAATAAAGCCTTTTGCTCCCCCTAGTGGCCGGAGAGTGAAGTGTAATGTGTGCTGGTGATACCTGGTCAGTAGAATTCCTTCAGTGCCATCAGACATACCATCACTCCCCTTAGTGGCAGAGTGTCATACTGTAACGACCAGATCTCTGGGGCGCTGCAGATACATTTCACCGAGGCTGTTAGCTTCAGTGATTTAAAACCCAGAAGTTTGCTCTGGCACACTATGTATTGAGGGCTAAATTGGCCATTTTATGAGCTGGGTTTTTGTGGCCAACCGTAGAGTGAGTGGGAGGTTGTCCACCTTATCTCCATTCAATGTTCACTGGATCTGGCGTCGGCAGCTCCAGAGAAGTGGTTTTTGGTCTTGAACTGTACTGAACCCGGTTGTTATATCCTGAGCGGGTGGATCCGCACAGCTGCAGAGACTGTACACCATTTTGTTTTGCCCGAAGGGCCGTGTTTATTTTCACATCACACTGATTTATGCTTGATGTATAATAAAACCGTAGAAGATTTAAAGAGACAGTGTACCTGTGTCCACCTCCGTGTGTGGCTGAGTGAGCCAATTTACCACACTGCCTATGTACCTCTTTACTGTAATAGTGCCTCCTCTGTGTCTACACATGGTATAAGCGCCCCTTCTGTCCTCCCAAGCAGTAATCTTCCCCATTCGAAACCCCCATAATGTCTTCATCCATGTTCCATTTGTGCAAAAAAAAATGTAAACTCACCTCTCTCTGCTTTTATGAGGCGTGGCCACTTGTTTTGCTCTGTCTTTTTCCTCTAATCAGTTTATGGCTTGATGCAGGCGGCACAATGAAGTGACATAATTATACCGCTGGTCACCCTCCAGCACTCTGTTAGTCTGCAATTCTAAGCCAGAAGGGCCTGTCTGGTCATGGGCCACCTTGTCTGCTACATTGTCAACAGAATCGGTGTTCTCAAGACACCCACACTGTTAAGAGTTGTGATGGAGCACATCACATCACTTACCCCAGCAGGCCACGGGTATCATTAGAAATATTGGTCTTGTAGTAAATCTTGCTTTCCTCCATCCAGGGTAATATTAGTGATATATCGCATCTGGTGCTTGGGGACGGGGACAACATGGGCCTGTGTGATTTCAAATGCCAGGGCTGTACTTCCGCCCCAGTCCGTACCTGCTGATGACTACTGGGGAAAGTGATGGAGGAAAGAGCCAACCACTCTCTGCTCCACCATAGTACTGAAACGTATCCGCATGTTGAGGATGCAAATAAAATTATAGATTCCCCCTATCTGAACATTTTCCTAGGTCCTACGGGATGATTTTCTGGGAGCATCCTTGACTTGCTAGGAGAGTTTGCAACTATGTGTAACACTGGTCATATGGGATGCCAGGTAGGCACTGTCCTACTTGGTTTCCTTTGAGATAAATGGTGTTTTTGATGGCATGAATAATGCTATACACTATGCTATTATTATTACAAGTCAATAACTAGTGATGGAAAAAGTAAGGAAGCTGGGAGCCACAAGTATGGTGCCAGTGCGAATTGGAAAATATACAAAAATAACACTTAGGGCGCAGTCAGAAGAACGTATAATAAGCAGGATGATCTCGCAGCGCACGGACTGGACGGCGGCTCTTCTGACCAGTGCGTGACAGCCGCATAGAAATACAGGCTGTCACGCTCGGGTGAGGAGAACCGCCGGCCAGTATGAGGAATGGGAGGAGATCATCATCTGTGTTATATGGTCATCTGACTGCGCCCTTAGGCTGGGGCTACATGGTGACTTTGGTCACCACAGTGATTATGTAGCCAAAAATCAATCTATGCTTCTTCTACATTGCAGCACAGCACAAGCGGATGGGTTTGGAAGGTTCTGTGACCGCCGTAAGCAAAAATGAGTCAAAACCAGTTGGGTTTTTTTCCGACTTGACTTGCTTGGTGTGTATCATGGCCAAAGTGGTAGTGCAGCCCAGCCTAAAGGTACCTTCACACTAAACGACGCTGCAGCGATCCAGACAACGATCCGGATCGCTGCAGCGTCGCTGTTTGGTCGCTGGAGAGCTGTCACACAGACAGCTGTCCAGCGACCAACGATGCCGGTAACCAGGGTAAACATCGGGTTACTAAGCGCAGGGCCGCGCTTAGTAACCCGATGTTTACCCTGGTTACCATCGTTAAAGTAAAAAAAACAACCACTACATACTTACCTACTGCTGTCTGTCCCCGGCGCTCTGCTTCTCTGCTCTGGGTGTGAGCACAGCGGCCGGAAAGCACAGCGGTGACGTCACCGCTCTGCTTTCCGGCTGCCCGGCGCTCACAGCCAGACCAGAGAAGCAGAGCGCCGGGGACAGACAGCGGTAGGTAAGTATGTAGCGGTTGTTTTTTTTACTTTAACGATGGTAACCAGGGTAAACATCGGGTTACTAAGCGCGGCCCTGCGCTTAGTAACCCGATGTTTACCCTGGTTACCAGCGAAGACATCGCTGAATCGGCATCACACACGCCGATTCAGCGATGTCAGCGGGAGAGCCAGCGACAAAATAAAGTCCTGGCCTTTCTTCCCCCGACCAACGATATCACAGCAGGGGCCTGATCGCTGCTGCCTGTCACACTGGACGATATCGCTAGCCAGGACGCTGCAACGTCACGGATCGCTAGCGATATCGTCCAGTGTGACGGTACCTTAAGCCAAGAAGTGATTTCTGGAGGTTATTTGGAGCCTGATGGTCATTGGATCCAGTTGGATTGGAGATTTCCATGTAGACCTGTGTAAATGATTCTCAGTGGCCCCACGGGAGATACTGATCCTGCTAAAGAGAGCGTTTGGCCCCTGCTGTCCCAGTGTTGTTACATTACAGTGTAGCTAATGTAGACGATTTCTCCTCTTAATCCTGAGATCAATGACTTGTTTGTTTTGCTAACGAGTTATTTGGAGATAATGAAGAGAGTGATTGGATAGGAAAGCGAAATGTACTTGTGTATCATGTTACAGCACATCATGGAGGTATTCTTCCCCAGAAGTATTGCTTCTACAAGGAATTACTGTACCTCTCACATATATGCCGACGTTTGCAGGTGGTGCTCCAGAATATATAGGCTTCCGTTAAAAATGATCCTCTCCACCCCAATTTCTTGCCCCTCTAATGTGCCATTGGATGTCAGGTGTCTGTCTAATGATACACTATCTTGGCATCACACACAATATACCATTTCCCCATCCTGGAATATGTCCCCATCCTTATAGATGCCATCCCCATTCTGTTATATGCCCCCCATCCTGATATGTCCTCCATCCTGGTAAATGTCCACTTCCTGGAATATATATCCCATCCTGGTATATGCTCCCCCATCCTGGTATATGCTCCCCCATCCTGGTATATGCTCCCCCAACCTGATATAGGTCCCCCATGCTGGTATATGCTCCTCATCCTGGTATATGTCCCCAATCATTGTATATATTCCTCATCTTGGTATATGTCATTCATCCAGGTATATGGTCCCAATCCTGGAATATGTCCCTCATCCTAGTATATGTTCCCCATCCTGGTTTATGTTCCCCTTCTTGGCATATGTCCCCTATCCTGGTATACATCCCCATCCTGGTATATGTCCCTCATCTTGGCATATATCCCTACTTTGGTATATGTTCGCCATGCTGGTATATGTCCCTCATCTTGGCATATATCCCTATTCTGGTATATGTTCCCCATGCTGGTATATAGTTACATAGTTACATAGTTACATAGTTATTAAGGTTGAAGGAAGACTATATGTCCATCTAGTTCAACCCATAGCCTAACCTAACATGCCCTAACATGTTGATCCAGAGGAAGGCAAAAAAAACCCATGTGCAAAGAGTAAGCTCCACATTGGGGAAAAAAATTCCTTCCCGACTCCACATACGGCAATCAGACTAGTTCCCTGGATCAACGCCCTATCAAGGAATCTAGTGTATATACCCTGTAACATTATACTTTTCCAGAAAGGTATCCAGTCCCCTCTTAAATTTAAGTAATGAATCACTCATTACAACATCACATGGCAGAGAGTTCCATAGTCTCACTGCTCTTACAGTAAAGAATCCGCGTCTGTTATTATGCTTAAACCTTTTTTCCTCCAACCGCAGAGGATGCCCCCTTGTCCCTGTTTCAGGTCTATGATTAAAAAGATCATCAGAAAGGTCTTTGTACTGTCCCCTCATATATTTATACATTAAAATGAGATCACCCCTTAGTCTTCGTTTTTCCAAACTAAATAGCCCCAAGTGTAATAACCTATCTTGGTATTGCAGACCCCCCAGTCCTCTAATAACCTTGGTCGCTCTTCTCTGCACCCGCTCCAGTTCAGCTATGTCTTTCTTATACACCGGAGACCAGAACTGTGCACAGTATTCTAAGTGTGGTCGAACTAGTGACTTGTATAGAGGTAAAATTATATTCTCCTCATGAGCATCTATGCCTCTTTTAATGCATCCCATTATTTTATTTGCCTTTGTAGCAGCTGCCTGACACTGGCCACTGAATTTAAGTTTGTCATCCACCCATACACCCAGGTCTTTTTCATTGACGGTTTTGCCCAGAGTTTTAGAATTAAGCACATAATTATACATCTTATTACTTCTACCCAAGTGCATGACCTTACATTTATCCCCATTAAAGCTCATTTGCCATTTATCAGCCCAAGCTTCTAGTTTACATAAATCATCCTGTAATATAAAATTGTCCTCCTCTGTATTGATTACCCTGCAGAGTTTAGTGCAGTTTAGAATATTGAAATTCTACTCTGAATGCCCCCTACAAGGTCATTAATAAATATGTTAAAAAGAAGAGGGCCCAATACTGACCCCTGTGGTACCCCACTGCTAACCGCTACCCAGTCCGAGTGTGCTCCATTAATAACCACCCTTTGTTTCCTATCCCTGAGCCAGCTCTCAACCCACTTGCACATATTTTCCCCTATCCCCATTATTCTCATTTTATGTATCAACCTTTTGTGTGGCACCGTATCAAAAGCTTTTGAAAAGTCCATATACACTACATCCACTGGGTTCCCTTGGTCCAATCCGGAACTTACCTCTTCATAGAAACTGATCAAATTAGTCTGACATGAACGGTCCCTAGTAAACCCGTGCTGATACTGGGTCATGAGGTTATTCCTCTTCAGATACTCCAGTATAGCGTCCCTTAGAATGCCCTCCAGGATTTTACCCACAGTAGAGGTTAAGCTTACTGGCCTATAGTTTCCGAGTTCAGTTTTTGTCCCCTTTTTGAATATTGGCACCACATTTGCTATACGCCAGTCCTGTGGCACAGACCCTGTTATTATGGAGTCTTTAAAGATTAAAAATAATGGTCTATCAATGACTGTACTTAATTCCTGCAGTACTCGAGGGTGTATCCCATCCGGGCCCGGAGATTTGTAAATTTTAGTGATTTTTAGATGCCGCCGCACTTCCTGCTGGGTTAAGCAGGTGACATTTAATTGGGAATTTTTATCACTAGACATTTTGTCTGCCATGGGATTTTCTTGTGTAAATACTGATGAAAAAAAGTCATTTAGCATATTGGCTTTTTCCTCATCCTCATCCACCATCTCACCCAGACTATTTTTAAGGGGGCCAACACTATCATTTTTTAGTTTCTTACTATTTATGTAGTTAAAGAATATTTTAGGATTATTTTTACTCTCTCTGGCAATGAGTCTCTCTGTCTCAATCTTTGCTGCCTTGATTTGCTTTTTACAGAATTTATTTAATTTTCTGTATTTATTTAATGCCTCCTCACTACCTACTTCCTTTAATTCTCTAAATGCTTTCTTTTTGTCCCTTATTGCGCCCCTTACAGCTCTATTTAGCCATATTGGTTTCCTCCTATTTCTAGTATGTTTATTCCCATACGGTATATACTGTGCACAGGTCCTATCCAGGATGCTAATAAACGTCTCCCATTTTCTCTGTGTATTTTTGTGTCTCAGGATATCGTCCCAGTTAATTGCACCAAGATCCTCTCTCATCCGTTGGAAATTTGCCCTCCTGAAGTTTAGTGTCCTTGTAACCCCTCTACTACACATCTTTTTAAAGGATACATCAAAACTTATTATTTTGTGATCGCTATTTCCCAAGTAACCCCCAACCCTTATATTTGATATGCGGTCTGGCCTGTTGGTTAATATTAGGTCTAGCAGTGCCCCCCTTCTTGTTGGGTCCTGAACCAGTTGTGAAAGGTAATTGTCTCTCATAATTGTCAAAAACCAATTACCTTTGCTGGAACTGCAGGTTTCTGTTCCCCAATCTATTTCAGGGTAGTTGAAGTCCCCCATAATAATGACTTCTCCTTGAGTCGCAGCTTCATCTATTTGCTTTACTAGGATATTCTCCATTGCTTCCATTATTTTTGGAGATTTATAACAAACCCCTATCAGTAATTTATTATTTTTTCCCCCTCCCCTTATCTCCACCCACAGGGATTCTACATTTTCATTAAATTCACCTATATTATCACGCAGGATGGGTTTTAAGGATGATTTTACATATAGACACACCCCTCCCCCTCGCTTATCTGTACGGTCATTTCTGAACAGGCTATAGCCCTGCAAGTTAACAGCCCAGTCATGGCTCTCATCCAGCCACGTTTCAGATATCCCCACCATGTCATAATTATGCTCCAACAACATTAGTTCTAATTCGTCCATTTTGTTGGCGAGGCTTCTGGCATTAGTATACATGCACTTTATGTTCCTCTCTATACTTCTATTTCTTAAATTATTAACTGTTCTGACCCCACCCCCCATGCCACCGCCACCCCCAACTTCCTTATTTGTGCCCAGGACTCTGTCTGCACTATCTTCCCCTCCTATAAAATGAATACCCTCCCCCCCAATTCCTAGTTTAAACACTCCTCCAACCTTCTAGCCATTCTCTCCCCCAGCACAGCTGCACCCTCCCCATTGAGGTGCAGCCCGTCCCTAGCGTAGAGCCTGTAGCCAACTGAGAAGTCGGCCCAGTTCTGCAGGAACCCAAACCCCTCTTTCCTACACCAATTCTTGAGCCACTTATTAACCTCCCTAATCTCCCGTTGCCTCTCTGGCGTGGCACGTGGTACCGGCAGTATTTCGGAAAATACCACGTTGGAGGTCCTTGCTTTCAGCTTGCAGCCTAATTCCCTGAAATCATCTTTAAGGACCTTCCACCTACCTCTAACTTTGTCATTAGTGCCAATGTGCACCATGACCGCTGGGTCCTCACCAGCCCCTCCCAATAATCTGTCCACCCGATCAGCGATGTGTCGGACTCGAGCGCCAGGTAGGCAGCACACCGTTCGACGATCCCTGTCTTTGTGACAGATTGCCCTATCTGTTCCCCTAATAATTGAGTCGCCCACTACCAGCACCTGTCTGGCCTGCCCTGCTCTCCTATTTCCCTCCTTACTGGAGCAGTCACTCCTCCGGCTTTCAGAGGACATGCCTGGCTGCAGCAGTGCTACCCCTGTACTGGCACCCCCCTCATCTGCCAACTTAGCAAACTTATTGGGGTGTGCCAGATCAGGACTAGCCTCCCTGGCACTCTTCCCTCTACCCCGCTTCCTAACTGTCACCCAGCTTGCTACTTCATTGTCCTGCAGCTCCATCCCACCATCCCCCCCCCTCATCTGTCCCATTGAGCGTCTGCTCCGTGAGCAGAAGACTCCTCTCCATGTTGTCTATGGATCTCAGTGTTGCCAGCTGCACATTTAGAGTCAGAATCTGGGTTTCCAAATGCACAACGTGCTCACATCTCGCACAGCAGTATGCACCCTCGATCGGCTGCTCAAGGACTGCATACATGTGGCAAGATGTGCACTGGATGGCATTAACAATCGTGGAGCACATTTCCTAATGGGGATTGCACCAGACAGAACAGTTCAATAAAAAAAAAAATAAATACAAAGTATTAATAAAAATCAGACAGCAATTCAGTAATTCCTCCCCTGAAAACTCCCTGACTCCAAAGTCACTGAATCACAAGTCACACTTACCGCCGTCCACACTTACGCTCTGGTCACACTCAGCTCGCTCACACTCGCTCTGCTGAAGATTTATAGAGATTTTTTTTTTTTTTTTTTTCCTAGTTCCCCTCAACAGCAATCAACCTTGCTGTTCAAATGCACTTCCAAAAAGTGCATTTGAGTGCATACATTCAAGTATATGTTCACCATCCTGATATATGTCCCCCATCCTGGTATATGTCCCTCATCCTGGTATATGTCCCTCATCCTGGTATATGTCCCTCATCCTGGTATATGTTCCCCATCCTGGTATATGTTCCCCATCCTGGTATATGTCCTGTTATGTTTGCTAATGACAGGTGTTATGAAGGCAATCCAGAAACACAGTGTGCTTAGCGATCAGAGCGCACACAGTGATCTGACAAATACCCAAAAATACAAGAACGAGCTCTGAGACGTGGAAACTCTGTAGACTGCACACCTGATCCTATCCTAAAAACAACTAAAAGCGGCTGTGGATTGCGCCTAACAACTACCTAGGCAACTCGGCACAGCCTAAGAAACTAGCTAGCCTGAAGATAGAAAAATAGGCCTGACTTGCCCCAGAGAAATTCCCCAAAGGAAAAGGCAGCCCCCCACATATAATGACTGTGAGTAAGATGAAAAGACAAAACGTAGGGATGAAATAGATTCAGCAAAGTGGGGCCCGATATTCTAGGACAGAGCGAGGACAGTAAAGCGAACTTTGCAGTCTACAAAAAACCCTAAAGCAAAACCACGCAAAGGGGGCAAAAAAACCCCACCGTGCCGAACTAACGGCACGGCGGTACACCCTTTGCGTCTCAGAGCTTCCAGCAAAACAAAAGACAAGCTGGACAGAAAAAAAGCAACAAAAAAACAAAAAGCACTTAGCTATACAGAGCAGCAGGTCACAGGAACAATCAGGAGAAGCTCAGATCCAACACTGAAACATTGACAAGGAGCAAGGATAGCAGCATCAGGCGGAGTTAAGTAATGAAGCAGTTAACGAGCTCACCAGAACACCTGAGGGAGGAAGCTCAGAAGCTGCAGTACCACTTGTGACCACAGGAGTGAATTCAGCCACAGAATTCACAACAGTACCCCCCCCTTGAGGAGGGGTCACCGAACCCTCACCAGAGCCCCCAGGCCGACCAGGATGAGCCGCATGAAAGGCACGAACAAGATCGGAAGCATGAACATCAGAGGCAAAAACCCAGGAATTATCTTCCTGAGCATAACCCTTCCATTTAACCAGATACTGGAGTTTCCGTCTAGAAACACGAGAATCCAAAATCTTCTCCACAATATACTCCAATTCCCCCTCCACCAAAACCGGGGCAGGAGGCTCAACAGATGGAACCATAGGTGCCACGTATCTCCGCAACAACGACCTATGGAATACATTATGTATGGAAAAGGAGTCTGGGAGGGTCAAACGAAAAGACACAGGATTGAGAACCTCAGAAATCCTATACGGACCAATAAAACGAGGTTTAAATTTAGGAGAGGAAACCTTCATAGGAATATGACGAGAAGATAACCAAACCAGATCCCCAACACGAAGTCGGTGGACCCACACGGCGTCTGCGATTAGCGAAAAGTTGAGCTTTCTCCTGGGACAAGATCAAATTGTCCACTACCTGAGTCGAGATCTGCTGCAACCTATCCACCACAGAATCCACACCAGGACAGTCCGAAGACTCAACCTGTCCTGAAGAGAAACGAGGATGGAACCCAGAATTGCAAAAAAATGGAGAAACCAAGGTAGCCGAGCTGGCCCGATTATTAAGGGCGAACTCAGCCAACGGCAAAAAGGACACCCAATCATCCTGGTCTGCAGAAACAAAACATCTCAGATATGTTTCCAAGGTCTGATTGGTTCGTTCGGTCTGGCCATTAGTCTGAGGATGGAAAGCCGAGGAAAAGGACAGGTCAATGCCCATCCTACCACAAAAGGCTCGCCAAAACCTTGAAACAAACTGGGAACCTCTGTCAGAAACAATATTCTCAGGAATGCCATGCAACCGAACCACATGCTGAAAGAACAAAGGTACCAAATCAGAGGAGGAAGGCAATTTAGCCAAGGGTACCAGATGGACCATTTTAGAAAAGCGATCACAGACCACCCAAATGACTGACATCTTTTGAGAAACGGGAAGGTCAGAAATGAAATCCATCGAAATATGTGTCCAAGGCCTCTTTGGGACCGGCAAGGGCAAAAGCAACCCACTGGCATGAGAACAGCAGGGCTTAGCCCTAGCACAAATCCCACAGGACTGCACAAAAGTACGTACATCCCGTGACAGAGATGGCCACCAGAAGGATCTAGCCACTAACTCTCTGGTACCAAAGATTCCAGGATGACCAGCCAACACCGAACAATGAAGTTCAGAGATAAGTTTATTAGTCCACCTATCAGGGACGAACAATTTCTCTGCTGGACAACGATCAGGTTTATTCGCCTGAAATTTTTGCAGCACCCGCCGCAAATCAGGGGAGATGGCAGACACAATGACTCCTTCCTTGAGGATACCCGCTGGCTCAGATAAACCCGGAGAGTCGGGCACAAAACTCCTAGACAGAGCATCCGCCTTCACATTTTTAGAGCCCGGAAGGTACGAAATCACAAAGTCGAAGCGGGCAAAAAATAACGACCAACGGGCCTGTCTAGGATTCAAGCGCTTGGCAGACTCGAGATAAGTCAAGTTCTTATGATCAGTCAATACCACCACGCGATGCTTAGCTCCTTCAAGCCAATGACGCCACTCCTCGAATGCCCACTTCATGGCCAGCAACTCTCGATTGCCCACATCATAATTACGCTCAGCGGGCGAAAACTTCCTGGAAAAGAAAGCACATGGTTTCATCACTGAGCAATCAGAACCTCTCTGTGACAAAACCGCCCCTGCTCCAATCTCAGAAGCATCAACCTCGACCTGGAACGGAAGAGAAACATCTGGCTGACACAACACAGGGGCAGAACAAAAACGACGCTTCAACTCCTGAAAAGCTTCCACAGCAGCAGAAGACCAATTAACCAAATCAGCACCCTTCTTGGTCAAATCGGTCAATGGTTTGGCAATGCTAGAAAAATTACAGATGAAGCGACGATAAAAATTAGCAAAGCCCAGGAACTTTTGCAGACTTTTCAGAGATGTCGGCTGAATCCAATCCTGGATGGCTTGGACCTTAACTGGATCCATCTCGATAGTAGAAGGGGTAAAGATGAACCCCAAAAATGAAACTTTCTGCACACCGAAAAGACACTTTGATCCCTTCACAAACAAAGAGTTAGCACGCAGGACCTGAAAAACCATTCTGACCTGCTTCACATGAGACTCCCAATCATCTGAGAAGATCAAAATGTCATCCAAGTAAACAATCAGGAATTTATCCAGATACTCACGGAAGATGTCATGCATAAAAGACTGAAACACAGATGGAGCATTGGCAAGTCCGAACGGCATCACTAGATACTCAAAATGACCCTCGGGTGTATTGAATGCAGTTTTCCATTCATCTCCTTGCCTGATTCTCACCAGATTATACGCACCACGAAGATCTATCTTAGTGAACCAACTAGCCCCCTTAATCCGAGCAAACAAGTCAGATAACAATGGCAAGGGATACTGAAATTTAACAGTGATCTTATTAAGAAGGCGGTAATCAATACACGGTCTCAGCGAACCATCCTTCTTGGCTACAAAGAAGAACCCTGCTCCCAGTGGTGATGACGATGGGCGAATATGTCCCTTCTCCAGGGATTCCTTCACATAACTGCGCATAGCGGCGTGTTCGGGCACGGATAAATTAAATAATCGACCTTTAGGGAATTTACTACCAGGAATCAAATTGATAGCACAATCACAATCCCTATGCGGAGGTAGAGCATCGGACTTGGGCTCTTCAAATACATCCTGATAATCAGACAAGAACTCTGGGACCTCAGAAGGGGTGGATGACGAAATCGACAAAAATGGAACATCACCATGTACCCCCTGACAACCCCAGCTGGATACCGACATGGAATTCCAATCCAATACTGGATTATGGGTTTGTAGCCATGGCAACCCCAACACGACCACATCATGCAGATTATGCAACACCAGAAAGCGAATAACTTCCTGATGTGCAGGAGCCATGCACATGGTCAGCTGGGCCCAGTATTGAGGTTTATTCTTGGCCAAAGGTGTAGCATCAATTCCTCTCAATGGAATAGGACACCGCAAAGGCTCCAAGAAAAACCCACAACGTTTAGCATAATCCAAATCCATCAGATTCAGGGCAGCGCCCAAATCCACAAACGCCATGACAGAAAACGACGACAAAGAGCATATCAAGGTAATGGACAGAAGGAATTTGGACTGTACAGTACCAATGACGGCAGACCTAGCGGACCGCTTGGTGCGCTTAGGACAATCAGAAATAGCATGAGTGGAATCACCACAGTAGAAACACAGACCATTCAGACGTCTGTATTCCTGCCGTTCAACTCTAGTCATAGTCCTATCGCACTGCATAGGCTCAGGTTTAACCTCAGGCAGTACCGCCAAATGGTGCACAGATTTACGCTTGCGCAAGCGTCGACCGATCTGAATGGCCAAAGACAAAGATTCATTCAAACCAGCAGGCATAGGAAATCCCACCATGACATCCTTAAGAGCCTCAGAGAGACCCTTTCTGAACAAAGCTGCCAGCGCAGATTCATTCCACTGAGTGAGTACTGACCATTTCCTAAATTTCTGACAATATACTTCTATATCATCCTGACCCTGGCACAAAGCCAGCAAATTTTTCTCAGCCTGATCCACTGAATTAGGCTCATCATACAGCAATCCGAGCGCCAGGAAAAACGCATCGACACTACTCAATGCAGGGTCTCCTGGCGCAAGAGAAAATGCCCAGTCTTGAGGGTCGCCGCGCAAAAAAGAAATAATAATCAAAACCTGTTGAATAGGATTACCAGAAGAATGAGGTTTCAAGGTCAGAAATAGCTTACAATTATTTTTGAAACTTAGAAACTTAGTTCTATCTCCAAAAAACAAATCAGGAATAGGAATTCTTGGTTCTAACATAGATTTCTGATCAATAGTATCTTGAATTTTTTGTACATTTATAACGAGATTATCCATTGAAGAGCACAGACCCTGAAGTGAACACAGAGCAGAAAAAAAAAAAAAATGATGTCAGAAGTTTTTCTTTCCCTCTATTGAGAATCATTAGTTTGGCTCCTTGTACTGTTATGTTTGCTAATGACAGGTGTTATGAAGGCAATCCAGAAACACAGTGTGCTTAGCGATCAGAGCGCACACAGAGATCTGACAAATACCCAAAAATACAAGAACGAGCTCTGAGACGTGGAAACTCTGTAGACTGCACACCTGATCCTATCCTAAAAACAACTAAAAGCGGCTGTGGATTGCGCCTAACAACTACCTAGGCAACTCGGCACAGCCTAAGAAACTAGCTAGCCTGAAGATAGAAAAATAGGCCTGACTTGCCCCAGAGAAATTCCCCAAAGGAAAAGGCAGCCCCCCACATATAATGACTGTGAGTAAGATGAAAAGACAAAACGTAGGGATGAAATAGATTCAGCAAAGTGGGGCCCGATATTCTAGGACAGAGCGAGGACAGTAAAGCGAACTTTGCAGTCTACAAAAAACCCTAAAGCAAAACCACGCAAAGGGGGCAAAAAAAACCCACCGTGCCGAACTAACGGCACGGCGGTACACCCTTTGCGTCTCAGAGCTTCCAGCAAAACAAAAGACAAGCTGGACAGAAAAAAAGCAACAAAAAAGCAAAAAGCACTTAGCTATACAGAGCAGCAGGTCACAGGAACAATCAGGAGAAGCTCAGATCCAACACTGAAACATTGACAAGGAGCAAGGATAGCAGCATCAGGCGGAGTTAAGTAATGAAGCAGTTAACGAGCTCACCAGAACACCTGAGGGAGGAAACTCAGAAGCTGCAGTACCACTTGTGACCACAGGAGTGAATTCAGCCACAGAATTCACAACAATGTCCCCCATCCTGGTATATGTCCCCCATCCTGGTATATGTCCCTCATCCTTGTATATGTCTCCCATTCTGCCAGCGCTACTGTTGGTAAAATGCATAGAAAAAAAATAAACACTCCTACTTACTTTTCCCCCCTACCCCGCAGTGAGGCGTCTTCTTCTGAAGCCTGCAGCTGAATTCAGCATCCAAGTGACGGGATCAGATGACATCACTGCCATGCGCCCCCAGTCACGTGCTCGTCGACATCAGCTGCTGGCTGAGGATTAGCTGGCAGTGTGTATTGCAGAGCATGGACTCGGCGAGTTTCCCTTGTTTTAACCACTTCATGGTTTCCGAGCCCTGAAGCAGTTAAAGGAAGTCGCTCAAGACAGAACACATTCACAGAGATGTCTTTTTGGCATTGCTGAGCATTATTTTCATTTTTTGGCGCTTTGGCGCTTTTTTATGGCGCTTTTTCAGGTGGATGGCACCTGAAAAAGACATCATGTGCAAATAGCCAAAGGGTGTGTTTACTGTAAGGCTGTAGCAGCATCGTACACAGTGAAAAGGCAGTGACCCACAAAGTTCCAACACAAAAGTCTCTTTTAATATGTTTCCTCACAGCATTAAAGGAAACTTGTCACTCTCAAAATCGAAAGTGAGATAAGCCCACTGGCATCAGGGGCTTATCTCCAGCATTCTGTAATGCTGTAGATAAGCCCCCGATGTATCCTGAAAGATGAGAAAAAGAGGTTAGATTATACTCACCCAGGGGCGGTCCAGCTGCGGTTCTGGTCCAATGGGCGTCGCAGTCCAGTCCGGGGCCTCCTATCTTCTTACGATGACGTCCTCTTCTTGTCTTCACACTGCGGCTCCAGTGCAACCATACTTTGTCTGCTCTGTTGAGGACAGAGCAAAGTACTGCAGTGCGCAGGCGCCGGGCCTCTCTGACCTTTCCCGGCGCCTGCGAACTGCAGTACTTTCCTCTGCCCTCAAAAGGACAGACAAAGTACGCCTGCGCCTGAGCCGCAGCATGAAGACAAGAAGAGGACGTCATCCTATGAAGATGGGAGGCCCCGGACCGCGACACCCATCGGACCGGACCACAGCAGGGAACGCCCCTGGGTGAGTATAATCTAACCTTTTTTTTCTCATCTTTCAGGATACATCGGGGGCTTATCTACAGCATTACAGAATGCTGTAGATAAGCCCCTGATGCCGGTGGGCTTAGCTCAGCTTTGATTTTGGGGGTGACAGGTTCCCTTTAAAGTCCAATCCACACAAATGCATATAACTTCAGTGTATATTATCAGTGTTCAGTTTACAGCAATACATATCATATGGCTTTAAATTGCGGTCCCTAAACAGGCCAGACTTCCCTTGTCCAGTTTCCCTTGGCGACTGCACGCCATATTACAGTCTCCAAACACACAACTTTACATGTTGCAGACACTACACATGGCAGCCCTCCTCTGACTAGTTCCCGTGGGTGTCCTGCATAGCTGTATCCCAGTCTCTTTCCTCACACAGCTGTACACAGCCCGGATATCCTCCGGATAGGAGCCGGGCACCATATCCACCTGTTTGCAATCATTACACATGCTAGTCCTCTTTCGGGCACAGGACATCCATCTCCTGGCACAGGACTGTCCACATCCAAGACCAGTACCATGGATGACTTGCATCGCTGTGTACGCTGCAGGTGCCAGGCTATTCAGGTGCCCTGGGTGCTGGCTCCGCTGGCCTGTGCCCCCATGCACTCAGCCAGCACTCTGCGGGCCTCTGCTCTGCACACCAGCAGACACCAGACTGACACTGACTTGCACCTGACACACCTCTTACTGCAGGGTTTTTAACACATACAAACCTGTGGCCTTCAGCCACATGGAAAACCCGGATCGGAAATTTGTGAACTCCCATGCACACCTATGGACTTCATCCGTTTGCATGCACAACCTGGGGAGAACACACAGCGACCCCTACCTGTGACACAAGTCACTGCCTCACATTGCAATCACAGCTACACCTGCGACTGCCATGCACACCTATTGACTTCATCCGTCTGCATGCACAAACAGCGCCCCCTAGCTGTGACAGGGGTCACTGCCTCACATATCCTCCCCCCTGTTCATACCTGTGTGGTTGAACACTTGTTACCCCGTATGGGGGCGAGATAGGGCATCCGTATGACCCTGTGACATTTCCGCCCAAAACAACATTTTCAATTTCTCCTAACAATACCTCTAGGGGAGCCCATCGGACTGACCCTAATTTGGTGACCCCTATGGCAGGAATCTCAACATTTTCGGGTTCTACGCCCAACATTCTCTGCTGCAACTGCAGCGCCTCTTACTGCTGCTGCCAGAACTGCAGCTCCAGTGGCGCAGACTTCGTGGACCCGCCGATCCACAGCAAATCTTCATAACCCCACCGAGTTACCACCATAAGCCTTCAATCTTCTTGGCCCCACCGAGCCACAGCAAGCTGACTTGAATAATTTTTTGCCAGCAGTTTTTGTACAACGCTATGCAACATGCTTTGGATTATGCCTCAGTTCATACTGCTCGCATTCTCCACCATATGTAAGGCCGCAGTAGCATCATACGCAGTGAAGAGGCAGTGACCCACAAAGTGCCAACACAAAAGTCTCTTCAATGTGATTCCTCACAGCATTAAAGTCCAATTCACACAAATGCATATAACTTGAGTGTATATTATCAGTGTTCAGTTCACACCAGTTCATAGCAATACATATCGCATGGCTCTAGATTTACAGTCCCTAAACAGGCCAGACTTCCCTTGTACATTTTCCATGGGCGACCGCACGCCATATTACAGTCTCCAAACACACAGCCTCATATGTTGTAGACACTACACACGCCAGCCCTCATCTGACTAGTTCTCATGGGGTGTCCTGCATCACTGTATCACAGTCTCTTACAGTCTAGGATATCCACCGGATAGCAACCGGGCACCATATCCACTTGTTTGAAATTGTTACACATGCTAGTCCTCTTTCGTGCACAGGACATCCACCTCCAGCACAGGACTGTCCACATCTGAGACCGATACCATGGACGACTTGCATTGCTGTATATGCTGCGGGTGCCAGGCTATTCAGCTGGCCAGGGTGCTGACTCCACTGGCCTGTGCCTCCATGCACTCTGCCAGCGCTCTGCGGGCCTCTGCTCTGCACTCCAGCAGACACCAGACTGACAGTGACTTGCACCTGACACACCCATACCCCTTACTGCAGGGCTTTTAACACACACAAACCTGTGGCCTTCAGCCACATGGAAAACCCGGATCGGAAATCCGTGACTCCCATGCACACCTATGGACTTCATCCAACTGCATGCACAACCTGGGGAGGACACACAGCGACCCCTACCTGTGACACAAGTCACTGCCTCACATTGCAATCACAGCTACACCTGCGACTGCCATGCACACCTATGGCCTTCATCGGTCTGCATGCACATACAGCGCCCCCCAGCTGTGACAGGGGTCACTGCCTCACATCACACTGAGTGTTTTTTGCAGAAGAAATTGGCTATATGCACACAGAGTCTTTTTTTAGTTGAAACCAAGCAGAATCTCTCCAAATCTCAAAACGCCTATAAAATTGTTAGTTTCCGCTCAGCAAAAAGACTCAATGCAATTTGCTGTACATGTTTTTCACAGACTTGTATCGGTACATTTCATCCGTAATGCAGGAGAAAAACGGACACATCTCCATGAGTTTTGCAATACGGGACATCAAATGCAAAAAGTCATCCCGGAGCCTGGGCCTCAAAATGAGGAGACTCTTGTGTAGACTTTACGCTTTTTCCAGTATCGATTCTTCTTTCCGTTCACACCGCAAATAAAGCTGTTTAATATTCTAGATTTCCTCCCATTTGCTAGTCATTATTAGTATGTGTTTAATCAACAGTTATTTGGCTTAGCGAATGATGTTCCCGAGTGTCTGCTGAGTGCGGCGCTGACATCTGGTGGCCATCAAGGACTTAATGAACATTCCCGTTACGTCCATTAAAGTCTGCAGTACGCGGGCAGAATCGCAACCTGTGATGCCGACGACACTCGGAACGGGATGAGGATCGTGTGGTTCTGTGCAATTGTAAAACTAAGTCTCTGACATCAACCTGTTATGATGCAGCCGAGCAATATGCCATATTACTGCCCATTAAAGAGGTTTTACCAAGATTTACGTCTTCCCTTTTCCTTAGGAGATATCTTCCTGATTGTCGGAATTCCCACTGATCCGAAAAATGGGAGCACTGTCGGAGAGGAGGTCTAACTTGTGCGCTTATGCTCTTTTCCTCCTCTATTGGATTGCCAGAGAAAGTGGAGTAAAGACTAGAGCTGTTATTTTCAGCAGTCTTGTCCACCTCAGTTCCATTAAAGGGGTTTTCCATGAGTGTTTTTTTTTTTTACTATGAGCCTAAAAACAGAGGCAACTACCTGCCTCTTCTACCTGCCATCATTGACCTCTCCTGCTGGTGATTCAGCTGCTCCACATCAACAGATCTGCTCTTCCTCTTCTGAGCTGCTCTGTCGATAGGGTGCGATGTCATGCTGATTGACAGCTGCAGTTAAGCTGCAGGTAGTCGACTGTCAATCAGCATGACATCAGCGGTCACGCCCCGTTAACAGAACAGAGTGGAAGAGAAGCCGTTGCTCAGTCGATGTGACATCAGTGGAAGCTGCTGAATCACTGGCAGGAGCGGTCTGTGATTGTTCTGTCGACAAAGATCACCGTCGGGCACAACATGCAGCTAGTTAGCAATCCCTGCCTGTTAGGCCAGTAGTTAAAAAAATAATATAGCCCTGGGTTATTTTCTGGACTGGTGGGGGTCCCTGTAGTAGGGCCCCTTCTGATCAGTAAGTTATCCCCTATCCTATGAAGAAGTGATAACTTTCAATCTTAGTAAAGCCCCTTTACAACAGTGACATTTACCGTTTGATAGGTGCCTCAATCCACTTTAGGCTTCATTCAGACGTCCGTTTTTCATGTTCATTTTCTAGCTGTGAATTTCAAGGATAGAACAAGCACCCATTATAGTCCTTGGGGCCGGCATATTTCCCCGCACTTGATGGTCGATTTAATCAGCCATCATGTACCTCTAACAGCTGTGGGTGAATCCGAGATCCACCCACAGCTGTTATTAAGGCAAATGCCATTAATTAATCCCACTTATCAGTGTGTCGATCACGGGTACCCCGATGGGTTGTTATGACAACTGGGAGTGGGCTGAAGACCCCTGCGCCTGTCATTACAATCCTCCTGTATATGCGGGCCATGGCCGGCTTTCATAGGAGATTGTGATTTTCACTATTTATAGCAGCGTTGAAGCCCTGCGATGTATAATAGAAGCAATCCGATGATCGCAGCTTCAAGTCTCCTATGGGGACTGTTAAGTATTGTAAACAGTAAGAAAAAAAGTTTTAAAAACATAAAAAAAATGTAAAAAAGCACAAAAGTTCAAATCATTGCCTTATTAAAAATAAAACAATTAATAAAAAATAAAACATACACATATTTGGTATCGCCGTATTCAGAAATGTCCAATCTACCAAAATTTTAACCCCTTTCTGACGTCGGACGGGATAGTACGTCCGAGGTCAGATCCTCTGCTTTGATGCGGGCTCCGGCGGTGAGCCCGCATCAAAGCCGGGACATGTCAGCTGTTTTGAACAGCTGACATGTGCCCGTAATAGGCGCGAGCAGAATCGCGATCTGCCCGCACCTATTAACTAGTTAAATGCCGCTGTCAAACGCAGACAGCGGCATTTAACTACCGCTTCTGGCCGGGCGGCCGGAAATGACGTCATCGCCGACCCCCGTCACATGATTGGGGGTCGGCGATGCTTCAGAATTGTAACCATAGAGGTCCTTGAGACCTCTATGGTTACTGATGACCGGTGGCTGTGAGCGCCACCCTGTGGTCGGCGCTCACAGCACACCAGCATTTCTGCTACATAGCAGCGATCAGCAGATCGCTGCTATGTAGCAGAGGCGATCGTGCTGTGCCTGCTTCTAGCCTCCCATGGAGGCTATTGAAGCATGGCAAAAGTAAAAAAAAAAAGGTTAAAAAAAATGTGAAAAAAATATAAAAAAAATATAAAAGTTTAAATCACCCCCCTTTCGCCCCAATCAAAATAAATCAATAAAAAAACATCAAATCTACGCATATTTGGTATCGCCGCGCTCAGAATCGCCCGATCTATCAACTAAAAAAAGCATTAACCTGATCGCTAAACAGCGTAGCGAGAAAAAAATTCGAAACGCCAGAATTACGTTTTTTTGGTCGCCGCGACATTGCATTAAAATGCAATAACGGGCGATCAAAAAAACGTATCTGCACCAAAATGCTATCATTAAAACGTCATCTCGGCACGCAAAAAATAAGCCCTCAACCGACCCCAGATCATGAAAAATGGAGACGCTACGGGTATCGGAAAATGGTGCTATTTTTTTTTTTTTTTTAGCAAAGTGTGGAATTTTTTTTCACCACTTAGATAAAAAATAACCTAGTCATGTTTGGTGTCTATGAACTCGTAATGACCTGGAGAATCATAATGGCAGGTCAGTTTTAGCATTTAGTGAACCTATGGCAACGCTAAAATCCAAGAAAGAATAGTGGAAGAGGATAGTAAATGGAGTTTGGTTCCAGGTTTTGGAAGTCACCCGTGCACTCCACCCCGGGTGATAGTGCAGCCAATGGTCCAGGTGAGTAATTGAGAATCCAGGTGGAGAAACACACAAAGACAGCACAGCCCTGTAAGTACACCGCCTGAAAGATGGCGTTAGTTATACTTTTATGTTAAGGTTTACGTGTTAACCCCTTAATGACTGGCAGATAGCCTTCCATGCTACTTGTTCACAAGGTCGTTTCCTGGCGGTGCACGGAGAACCTGTAATAGATCTGTAACTTGTGTATCTATATAGTGACATCCGAGGTATTTCCATCCCAGACCATGAAGGCCTGTCCACTGGTTTATGATAATGGATAGTAAACTGCTAGTATAAGGTTAGAAACAGCGCCGCCCTTGTTCATGGGCAGCATCGGGTATTGCACCTCAGCCCCGTTCACAAGTAAATGTTAGCCACAATCTATGACCAAGAAAACTCTGGTTCAGGTGGGGGAGAAAACCCCTCTTACCCGATCTCATACAACTAGGGTGGGGGGCAGCTGTCCAGGCGCTGGATGATAAAATGGGGCAATTATGGGCATCTGAGATTTTCTTTTGTGCTCATTCGTTAAAGGAATTTTTTTTTTGTGATTGAAGTAAAACTTTTTGCAACTATTTTGAAGACAAAACTTGAAAAAAATGCAAAGTGTGAACACGACCAATCTCTCCGCTCAATGTGTTGCCGTATGTACGGGTCCGGCTAAAGGAAGAAGCAGTGGGGTTTTTTGTACAAATAGTGTGGAAAGAGTACGGCAGAATCCTAGTTATGAGTCCGGTCTATTCACAAGGAGATCGGTCTGTTGCATTTCCTCTGTGTGCCAGCCGAGCCGCGGTACCGCACCGAAATCTGTGTTCCTACTGTAAAAATGGTGCAGGTAGGACGCACTGACACACACACCGCTGGTCATTTTGTGTTGTGGATATTTTTTGCTGTCTTTATAAATTGGACGGAGATCGGACTGTAATGCACAGACTGGCCGGTGGCTCTCTCGACCTCAGTGTGACCGGTTCATGTATTTCTATGTGGCTGTCACACTTGGGCCAGAAAAGTCGCCGGCAGTCCGAGCATTGCGCTGTCATACTTGGGCCAAGAAAATCGCCGGCCAGTCGGAGCATTGTGCTGTCATACTTGGGCCATGAAAGTCGCCGGCCAGTCTGACATTGCGCTGTCACACTTGGGCCATGAAAGTCGCCGGCCAGTCTGACATTGCGCTGTCACACTTGGGCCATGAAAGTCGCCGTCCAGTCCGAGCATTGCGCTGTCACACTTGGGCTGTGAAAGTCGCCGGCCAGTCTGAGCATTGCGCTGTCACACTTGAGCCAGGAAAGTGGCTGGCCAGTCTGAGCATTGCACTGTCATACTTGGGCCATGAAAGTCGCCGGCCAGTCTGACATTGCGCTGTCACACTTGGGCCAAGAATGTCGCCGGCCAGTCCGAGCATTGCGCTGTCATACTTGGGCCATGAAGGTCACCAGCCAGTCTGAGCATTGCGCTGTCATACTTGGGCCAAGAAAGTCGCCGGCCAGTCTGAGCATTGCGCTGTTACAATTGGGCCAAGAAAGTCGCCGGCCAGTCTGAGCATTGCGCTGTCACAATTGGGCCAAGAAAGTCGCCGGCCAGTCTGAGCATTGCGCTGTCACAATTGGGCCAAGAAAGTCGCCGGCCAGTCTGAGCATTGCGCTGTCATACTTGGGCCATGAAAGTCGCCGGCCAGTCTGACATTGCGCTGTCATACTTGGGCCATGAAAGTCGCCGTCCAGTCCGAGCATTGCGCTGTCCCACTTGGGCTGTGAAAGTCGCCGGCCAGTCTGAGCATTGCGCTGTCACACTTGGGCCAGAAAAGTTGCCGGCTAGTCCGAGCATTGCGCTGTCACACTTGGGCCAGGAAAGTCGCCAGCCAGTCCGAGCATTGCGGTCCAATCTCCACCTGATTTACACGGCCATCTGATTGCGCCATTATCTGTAACATTAAGGCCTCAATTTTTATAGGTTGCAGCAGAATTCTAGTGTAAAAAATGTTGATAAAATTTAGCTTAATGTTGCAAATGTAATATTTTTCTGTCAGCTCTGACAAGCTTTTTATTGTGAAGAATTTGGCACATTTTACTCCAGCAAACCCTTCATCAGGACTGGGGTGCAAAATGCAAGTCTTGATCAATCGGAGTCTAAGGCTATGTACACATGGTGTACTTTTAGATGCAGGCGCTGTTGCTGAGTTTTCCCAAGTTGTTGTTATCCTACAGCGGCTTTGTTGTCATTCTTCCTTGCGGAAGCCGTCATAGGATGAAAATGTCACTTTTTAATTGCTTAAGGGCATGTGTACATGTTGACCATTTACAGCAGACATTTCTGCACTAGTGATGAGCGACCATGCTAGGATAAGGTGTTATCTGAGCATGCTCGAGTGCTAACCGAGTGTCTTCAGCATGCTCAAAAAATATGTTCGAGTCCCCGCGGCTGCATGTCTCGCGGGTGTTCAACAGCCACAACACATGCAGGGATTGTCTTGTTAGGGGCTATTGAACAGCCACGGGACATGCAGCCACAGGGGCTCTGATCATATTATTCGAGCACGCCGAAGACAATCGATTACCTGAGCATGCTCAGATAACACCTTATCCCAGCACGCTCACTCATCACTATTCTGCACCTAAAATGCATCTTTGGGTGCAGAAATCATTGCCAGGAACAACGCTGCGTAAAGCACATGCTTTTTTTCTCATTCATTTGGGTGAAAAACACTTAAAAAAAAAAAAAAACTCTATAAAAACTGAAATTCTGCAAATTTGAACCTGCAAGGAAAAAATAAAGCGGCGTGTACGTTAGGCTATGTTCACATGTTGCGGATTAGCCTTAAGAATTTCTGGTGCGGATTCTGCCTCTCCTGGCAGAAAACGCACCTTACTGATTTGTCGCGTTTTTTGTGCGGTCCCGCAGAGTTTTTTGTGCATTTTTGCAGCTTTTTTTTTGCGGATTTGCTGCGTTTTTTACCCCTGCGGATTTCTATAATGGAATGGGTACAAAAACGCTGCAAATTCGCAAAAAAGAAGTGACATGCTACTTCTTTTAACCCGCAGCGTTTCCGCAGCGGAATTTCCGCAACGTGTGCACAGCATTTTTTTTTTCTCATTGATTTACAATTGCAGATCTGCAGCGTTTCTGCACCGCAAAAAACGCTGCGGATCCACAGAGAATCTGCAATGTGTGCACATAGCCTTGGGGTTTCCGAACCGTGAAGTGGATAAAGGTAGTGACATAAGACGGAACATGTACGTGGAAATGTCATTATTACATTGTTGCGTATTGTGTTCATCTTACAGGGTGGAATCTTCCTTTAAAACCAAAAAAAAAGACAAAAAAAAAATGTGCATGTAACCAAAGACATTTATCTAGCAGTGCGTGTGCTTTGTAGATCAGATTTTATTATCCTATTGAACGATATTGCACGATACGCAAAAACAAAATAATTTTACTAAATATTGATTTTAAAAAATTACATAAAAGGTAAGACACAAGAATAGCAAGACTGACGGGAAACGCCAAAATAATGTACGGTACAGAAATATGATGATAATATTGCATAGAGAGAAAGGAGGGGTACTCTCGTGAATCATTAAATGATGCATACCTCATAAATATGTAATAAGGTATATGAGACTAAAGTATAAAAAAAGACATTGGCATAAAGTAACCTCACCAATCAAGAAGGGAAGAGCACCCGATGCGCGTTTCGCACCTAGCTTCATCAAGGGGTTCTTCTACATGTATGCGCTTATTGGCCCATTACTTTCTGCTCACCATACATATATACGTTTATAATTCCTATCCTATTGTTTTATGTATGCGGACTGTTGAATGAAGCCCTCTTGTGGTCCTAGTATGCCTTCTAGATCTCAGGTATAAAGCATGCCTTCTAAGTACACAATTATTTTTGTATTTCATGAAAAAAAAAAAAGGTTTTGGTACGTGTTACGGAACAACTCAGCACTCAGAATATGTTGTGCAGTTATATGCATGTATAATAGGTTCCATGTTAGATGCATCAGCCCACAGGCTGCGCCCCTGGGCAGAGGGGACAAGATATCCTTCTGTCCTCCCCCCACCTTTGTAATTCCCACAGTAAATATCGGCAGGCTCCGGCCACCTGCTGCTATTGTAATGTATGTCTGGCCTGCCGCTTTTCTATTGGCCCGCCCTCTGTATCTGTGTGATATATTCTGTGTCCTGTGAATAAAGTGTTGTCAGACTGGAAATACATGGAGAAGCAGTGAGATTTTATATGCTCCCAGGTAACCAAGGAATTCCAGCCAGCGTCCTTCATTCAGACTCCAGCCAAAGCAGAGTGGACCTCCTGAAACACGGGGTGGTACTGAAAGAGGTACCCCAGCTTGGTAGACCCGTTACAGTTTTAAACTAATGTCCATCTGTCATCAAATCACAACCCCCAGCGTGTCCTTGTCACAACCCCCAGCGTGTCCTTTGTCACACAGAATCAGTAATGGAAATCCACAAATCAGTCAGTCGGCATCCTCTGATACACAAACTGTATAATTTTATCAAGGAGCTGGGACCAGGGAACAAAGATGGCTGGACCCAGCCTGTGATATGTGGCTACCGTGGAAAAGTGTTTGAGCTGCAGCCAGAAGGCGGCAGGGTCTTTCTCTTCGGGGTCTGCATAGTTTGCGAATGTCTCGGCCCTTGCTGGGCTTGTTTCATGCCAAAGGGCAACTCCGATTTTCCAAGTAGAAATTGTTCCCATTTAGGAAGTTCTTGTTCCACAGATTCCCAATACTGACTCTGAAAAGAAAAATACATAAACAAGTTGACATCAGTTCTTACAATGTTGGCATTAAGAACAGAGTAAAGAGGTTGTGTGTTGCCAAGGACGCTGTGACTACACGTAACTGTCGGGATGCAGGCTTGATTTCTGCCAATTGTGCACAAGTCGCAGCAGGAATAGTAGGCGTAGCGTCATCGGTGGGTGCCGGACTACGCCATTATAGCATACCTCCAATGTTAGACCTCACTTTTCAACTCTCCTATATAGGAGCAAAAAAAGAGGTTTCTGGCATCGACAATGTGGCCAGACCGGTCAGTTGTGTCTCCCGTCATCAGATTTGTGTAGACAGCAAAACCCCTTTACTCGCTGTATTGAGGACAGCTGTTTGATCGGTGTAGGTCACAGTGTCGGGAACCTCACCGATAACCTGAACTTCTCCCATATACCCCCGATTATGTAACTGCAGCCTACGAGGAGTGGGATGGAGCACAAGATACAGATGTGCCCTGCTGCTCTATTCGAAGTCTGTGGCCCTGACACTGTCCCCGTCTCTGGAGACTGTTGGGGGCTCATGTCACATTTCCCCTGGACTAAAGGTTAAAACCTATCGAGTGTAGAAAGCAAAGGCTACGTGCACACATCCGGGAGGGCTCCTGCACAAGACAGATTTTCCCGGATGAGTATAATCAGTGGTTTTCACGGATAGCACTCTTACCTATGACATTCTATGGGGCTGTGCACCTATCCTATTTTTTTTCTTTTTTTTTTTCCTCGAAACAAGTAGCACTAGGAAAAAAAATCGTAGAGCTGTCCGATTTTGATCCAAGAGTCGGATCAAAATCAGCAATGCAGGTCTATAGGTCTGTGACAAAACATCACATTAGGCAGGTTCCCAGCAACGAGAATCGCCTTATCGTGGCTGCCGGGTACAAATGAATTAACCAATTTATATGCTAAGTATTGTCAATGTTTCCTATTTTCTAGTGCAATAATGCAGTTCATATTTCATATATTTTATTTTTTCATGCTATAGCGCTACAGAATACAGCTTTATTTGGTAATGACAAAACATCGACAGCGCTCAGATGACATCCGAGTGAAGAACGATTTTCTCGGACTGACAAAAAGGGAGAAGGTGCAGAAACAGTTTTATTTTTTCCACGTCAGAGAAAAACTGATGCCACTCTGATCAACATAATCACTGTATTTCTCGACTGGAGAGAAAACGATCGAGTGACCCTACACCCAGCGCTACCATCAGAGAGAAACTGATATATATTTTTTCCCTCTCCATCCACAGATGTAATCCTTACTGCTTCCTCCCTCCCTGAAGTCAGTAGACTTAAAGGGCTATTCCCATCTCTAAGATCCTATCCCAAAATGTAGTAGGTGTAATAATAACATTAGCAAATGCCTCCAATTACAAATGTAGTATAGTTCATCTGATTCGCTGTGTCGTATGCCCCATGTGCAGGGCACTGCAGTAGCTTGGGTATCCATGGTTACGATCACTAACAACTAACTCACTATATGAGTTGTGCAACCATGAATACCTAAGCTACTGCAATGCCTGCATATGGGGTAAGCGGTAAAGTGAATCAGAAGAACTATACTACATTTGTAATTGGAGGTATTTGCTAATACTATTATTATTACACCTACTACATATTGGGATGGGATCTTGGCGATGGGAAGACCCTTTTACATTTCTTTTAATTCTATCCATTGGATGTTATAAACGGAGGAAACTTGGATGGAGCTCTGAAGCACAAAGTTCGTCTTCAGTGTTTTACACGGATCCCCAGAGGCTTTAATGGCAGAGGCTAATCGGCGAAATCTGCTGAGGATAAGACGCGCCATGCTGGATCTCACAGACAGGAGACATGGAAAAATGAAACTATGGGTCTTCTGAGCAGCACTAGGACAGTGTGAATGTTGCCTTAAAAAAAACACAGACCTCGAGCTTCACGACAGATCGGTTAGGGGGGACTCGTGATCTTCTCCTTAGACTCTTCTCAGTTTCCCGAAAATCCTAAAAATGTAAGATAATCTGTGTTTTTAAAAAGGAAAAACAAATGTTTGAAAGAATAGCTCAACCTTTCTTTTACGTCCCTGCCCGGCCCTCACCCTGTTCCACCATTCACAGCCAACCAAAAGACTGTAGAGGAAGAGCACACCCCTGGCATGGGCACACACGTAAGTGCACCTTGCCACCTAATGTCTGACATCTATCCATGGTTCGATGAAGGAGGGGGAGATGGAAAACGAGAAAGTGGGAAGGTACACGGATGTTTGGCCACACAAAGTGCTTTGTTTGAACAGTCATTCTATGCTGACACTCGCTTTAAAGCCACGTTCAGTATTTGGTCAGTATTTTACATCAGTATTTGTAAGCCAAAACCAGGAGTGGAACAATCAGAGGAAAAGTATAATAGAAACACATGCACCACTTCTGTATTTATCACCCACTCCTGGTTTTGGCTTACAAATACTGATGTTAAATACTGACCGAATACTGATCGTGTGAACATGGCCTTAAAGGACTATTCTCATCTCTTAGACCACGTTCACATGATCAATATTTGGTCAGTATTTTCCATCAGTATTTGTAAACCTAAACCAGGAGTGACGACGTGTTTCTATTATTGTTCCTCTCCCGGTTTTGACTAAGGCCGGCTTCACACTTGCGAGTTTTACGGACGTAAGAGCGCAGAAACTACGTCCGTAAAACTCGCAAAAAATACAGCACAATTATTCTCTATGCCCCTGCTCCTATCTGCCGTATTTTACTGATCAGTATTATACGGCTTTCTACGGCCGTACAAAATCGCAGCATGCTGCGTTTGTCACCGTACTGCGCAAGAAATACGCCAATGAAAGTCTATGGAAGCGTGAAAAATACGGATTACACACGGACAAGCAGTGTGACTTGCGAGAAATACGCAGCGGTGTTAGCAAGAAAAGCCGGTAATTCAGTGCGGTGTACAGTAAAATCACACTGACAGCTTCCAGTCCAATAGATATAATAAATGTGTACACGTAGAATAGGTATATATATATATATAGTCAGTGAGACACATATATGTATATATATTAATATTTATTCCAGCGCTATACAGCTTGAAAGCCGGTAATTCAATTACCGGCTTTTTCTTTCTCCTTCCTAAAACCCGACATGATTTGAGACATGGTTTACATACAGTAAACCATGTCTTCTCTCCATTTTTTTTGCAGATTCCACACTACTAATGTCAGTAGAGTGTATCTGCAAAATTTGGCCGTTCTAGCTCTTAAAATAAAGGGTTAAATGGCGGAAAAAATTGGCGTGGGCTCCCGCGCAATTTTCTCCGCCAGAGTAGTAAAGCCAGTGACTGAGGGCAGATATTAATAGCCTGGAGAGGGTCCACGGTTATTGGCCCCCCCCTGGCTAAAAATATCTGCCCCCAGCCACCCCAGAAAAGGCACATCTGGAAGATTCGCCTATTCTGGCACTTGGCCACTCTCTTCCCATTCCCGTGTAGCGGTGGGATATGGGGTAATGAAGGGTTAATGCCACCTTGCTATTGTAAGGTGACATTAAGCCTAATTAATAATGGAGAGGCGTCAATTATGACACCTATCCATTATTAATCCAATTGAATGAAAGGGTTAAATAAAACACAAACACATTATTTAAAATTATTTTAATGAAATAAAAACAATGGTTGTTGGAGTATTTTATTCTACGCCCAATCCAATCACTGAAGACCCTCGTTCTGTGAAAGAAAAAACATAATAAACCAACAATATACTTACCCTCCGCAGATCTGTAACGTCCAACGATGTAAATCCTTCTGAAGGGGTTAAAACATTTTGCAGCAAGGAGCTTTGCTAATGCAGGCTGCTCCTCGCTGCAAAACCCCGGGGAATGAGTCTAAATATAGATCAATGAGCTATATTTAGCTTCATTTGCGGTGAGGCGCCCTCTGCTGGCTGTTCATACCGTAGATCGTGGGAAATTTCCTAGAAAGCTCCCAGGCTTTCTAGGCAAGTTCCCACGATCTATAAACAGCCAGCAGAGGGCGCCTCACCGCAAATGAAGCTAAATATAGCTCATTGATCTATATTTAGACTCATTCCCCGGGGTTTTGCAGCGAGGAGCAGCCTGCATTAGCAAAGCTCCTTGCTGCAAAATGTTTTAACCCCTTCAGAAGGATTTACATCGTTGGACGTTACAGATCTGCGGAGGGTAAGTATATTGTTGGTTTATTATGTTTTTTCTTTCACAGAACGAGGGTCTTCAGTGATTGGATTGGGCGTAGAATAAAATACTCCAACAACCATTGTTTTTATTTCATTAAAATAATTTTAAATAATGTGTTTGTGTTTTATTTAACCCTTTACTACAATTGGATTAATAATGGATAGGTGTCATAATTGACGCCTCTCCATTATTAATTAGGCTTAATGTCACCTTACAATAGCAAGGTGCATTAACCCTTCATTACCCCATATCCCACCGCTACACGGGAATGGGAAGAGAGTGGCCAAGTGCCAGAATAGGCGCATCTTCCAGATGTGCCTTTTCTGGGGTGGCTGGGGGCAGATATTTTTAGCCAGGGGGGGGCCAATAACCGTGGACCCTCTCCAGGCTATTAATATCTGCCCTCAGTCACTGGCTTTACTACTCTGGCGGAGAAAATTGCGCCGGAGCCCACGCCAATTTTTTCCGCCATTTAACCCTTTATTTTAAGAGCTAGAACGGCCAAATTTTGCACATACACACTACTGACATTAGTAGTGTGGAATCTGCAAAAAAATGGAGAGAAGACATGGTTTACTGTATGTAAACCATGTCTCAAATCATGTCGGGTTTTAGGAAGGAGAAAGAAAAAGCCGGTAATTGAATTACCGGCTTTCAAGCTGTATAGCGCTGGAAAAAATATTAATATATATACATCTATGTGTCTAATGACATATATATATATATATATATATATAGACAGTATATATATATATATTTTTTACTTTTTGGGACACATGGATCATTTCTATAGCGGTATGTTGGTTTTGCAAGCCTGCGAGAAAACCACGCAGTACGGATGCCATACGGATTACATACGGAGGATGCCATGCGCAAAAAACGCTGACACACCCTGCCTACGGAGGAGCTACGGACCACTATTTTCGGGACATTTCAGCGTATTACAGCCGTAATATACGGACCGTATTTTCATACGCTGAGTGTGAAGCCGGCCTTATAAATACTGATGTGAAATACTGACCAAATACTGATCATGTGAACGTGGCCTAAACCTGATGTTTCCTCCAACAATTCCGTGGCGGCTTTGACAACACGTACACGTAGAAGTGCTTGATTCCTGCGATGTGCGGCCTCCGACAGCTTGCTGTACGACTCCTGCTGTTCGTCACTGATCATCATATCCTCAAATCGTTTATTCTTTTCTGCAGTTCTGAACAAAAAATAGAAGGGGATTCATTAAAGGGTTTTTTTTCTCATTTTTAAAAACTTCCTAGAGTCTAAGGACGCTTATAAAACACACTAGCCATAATAACCCCTCCACAAGCGATGGTCTCTGACACACCAGAAGTGATGTCCTCACCAGTCAGCTGATCCTACAGCAATTGGGGGCCTCGGGGGTTCCAATCACTCGATGTAATGATGTGATCACTTCTGGTCTGGCAGACGTCATCGGACAAGCAGCGCTGGAGCACGGGGTTAAATACGGCATCGATGGAACCTGGTGTCAGTAGTTTTAGAAGGAACAACTGCACCATTAAATGCACTTGTTTCCATCACAGAACCGCAACATAATGAGCGAGCGTGCTGGGATAAGGTGTTATCTGAGCATGCTCGGGGGGTCAAAAGAGTGACATCGGTGTGCCTGAATAATGTGTTTGAGTCCCCACGGCTGCATGTCTAGCGGCTGTTCAACTGCCACAACACATGCAGGGATTGCTTAACAAATGGGCAGTTCCTGCATGTGTTGCCACGAGATCTGCAGCTGTGGAGCCTCGAACATGGTATTCGTGCACGCCGAAGTCAGTCTGTTGACCCCCAAGCATGCTCAGATAACGCCTTATCAGAGGACATTCACTCATCACTAGTAATGAGACATTTCGCAAGAAGATCAATTCTGACTCCTGATGAAAGGGTTAATTAAACATTTGCTTAATCCTTTTTTTTTTTCCCTTTCATCTATAATCATCTTCTCCAGCCCTGTAGATAGTATATACATTGAAAAAGTGATATCTATATATATAATTGTCTAAGGGTTTTTCTGTCTGTCTTTCTGTCTGTCTGTCTGTCCTGGAAATCCCGCGTCTCTGATTGGTCGAGGCCGCCAGGCCTCGACCAATCAGCAACGGGCACAGCGACGATGATGTCATAAAGGACGTAGACATCCCACGTTTCTGATTCAGCGACGGGCACAGTATCGATGTAGATGTCATAATGGTTGCCATGGCGACGATGATGTCATAAAGGTTGCCTCGACCAATCAGCGACGGGCACAGTCTGCCGTGAATTCTGGAATCATCATTGTCCATATACTACGGGGACATGCATATTCTAGAATACCCGATGCGTTAGAATCGGGCCACAATCTAGTCTATATATATATAATTTTTTTTTCTTATGTTTGGGATCCCCCGTTTCACTAAAGTGCTGACCGCTCTCCGATGCCACTCTATCCCTTGTCTAGGGGACTGAAGGAGAAAGCTGGAGCGCTTTTCTCGACTGTCTCAATCAGTCCCGTAGACGATAAATGGAGCATCGTCATTGGTGCGAGGCCGCTGCTCCACTACAACAGAGGAGGTGGCCGTTCCTTGAATTTGATGAACCGACGCGTGTTTCCGTCTCAGAAGTGCAATGTAATTACTAGCTGTAAGTGTCGGACAACCCCTTTTAGGATTGGTGGGTTCTGGACACGAGGGACCACCAATCCAAAGGGACAGATACCACTTTGACTTTTATTTTTTTCTTTCCCTGCTTTTGATCTCCTGCGCAGGGATCTTTCCGCTGGTTGTCTGGCACTGCGCACTTCCACGCCAGAGTTGATCTGTGCCGGTGACGGGTCTGCACGATCACTTTTCTGCCAGTTTGCCGTCTCTTGTCCTAACGAGAGACCCACTTTGTGCTCCGTCGCCTTTTCCAGGAGTCGTCATTAACCCTTTCAGCTCCATAGTATGAAGCCAGTGATGAGACTGATCGTCACCACTCCGCAGTCACGCTATTTATGTACATGATCTGCCATCCGAGGCGCGCCGTGTTCTCGCTTTACGTCACTTTGTGCCGGAGATGGCACCGTGTGGATGTGCTGCCGAGCCATGAACAGATCGGATGCAGTCAAAGCATATGGTAATAGTCACATGCTACCACCGGGGGGCGATGGTGTCAGGTGTGAGGCTACGTAACGAGACACTTACATGGCGGCATGGAGCGTCTGTAACTCGCCCTCTCTGGATGGGCACAAAGCCATTTTGTTTTCTTAAGTCACCTGGAAAAAAAAAAGAAGAAATCGGTCAATGGATCAGAGGAAGTTACATGTTTTCCTTAAAGGGGCTGTCAGGAGTACAGTACGGTCAAATCGACGGGGGTCCGCCAGTGATCGGATGTGCACAGTGTACAGCACCCAAACGCCACAGCTTTATATACCACGCGGCGTCCGTTTTTGGGTACTGCAGCTCAGCTCTTATTTACTTCCATAGGAGCTGTGCATGGCCAATGTGTCTGCGGATTACTCGCTCCACGGCCGCGGGATCTGCTCTAAGTTGAGGGCACATTTGCCCTTTTTTTTTTTTTTTTTTTTTTATAGCATTTGGAAGAACACCAGGGGGGAAAAAAATTTCCAATGTCACAAAATAGCATTAAAAAAAAAATTTAAAACATTTAAAGGAGAGAAAAAAATTTCCGATGTCAAAAAATAAAATAAAAAAAATAATTTAAAAATATATTTAAAACATTTAAAGGAGAAAAAAAAAATTCCGATGTAACAAAATAAAATCCAAAAATTTAAAAATCAATTTAAAACACTTAAAGGGGCTGTTCACTACGTGCAAAACAAAAAAAACAAACTTATAACTGGTCCAAGCATGATCCAAGAATCTAATTTAAAAAAAAAATATATATATATATATCATCATCTTGGACCGGCGACGCTCCTCGGTTCTGCAGTTTTGCGTCAGGCTCCTTCTCCAGTTTGGGACGGGGGTGGTAGGGGGTCATCGCATGATGCAAGTTGTTAAAGTAGCCCCCGTAACACACGTCCCATGCACCAGACGGTAAGTTGTGTCAGATTTATTAAAAGGCGCAGAGCGCACCTCTTCTGGCGCATTCGGCTCGATTATGGGCAGAATAAGCCACTCCCACTCAGTTAACTCCACCCACGCTTAAGGTTAACCCCGCCCACGCTTTATCCCAGCACCACAAAAACGTATTTTTGTACAAATACAGCGCGTGTCATAACGTTCCCCTAACAAACATGGTGCAAAATCAATAAATGTTCCCTCTTTATCCCACTTCCAGGATCACTGCTTGCTGTCAGTCACTGTAAGGGTTAATGCCCTGGATTTCAGCCTGTCGCAACGTAAAAGGGAACAAAGAATCTAAGATCTTGTCTGCAGACATTCACCTCTGGAAGAACCTGCTGTCAGTCAGCCATAGAAAAGCTAAGAAGACGTTCTGCAGCAGCTGCGACCACCAGTCCTCTTCTCCTTCTGCTGCTGCTGCCTCCTTAGCCTTCTTCACTTCCGTGTACACTCGCAACCACGGCAACCAGCCGGAAAAGGCGTGTGATTGGGCCAAACAGGTCATGTGGTTCTATCCGCCCCGCCCCTCTTTGATTTATTCATCCTTTTTACGTCCCGGCTGAAAAATACAAATGCTTGTGTTTTGGCGACCTCTAGTGTCAGTTCTGTGTAATTGCACTTTCTGTTGGATAATTAGGTTTTTTTAGTCTCCTTTTTATTAACAAAAAAAATGCTAATTATTTGTTTTAAAAGGGAGATGCAATTCCCTCCACTTTACCAACTATCAGTTGCTTTTTTTTCTTTTAAAGAAAACGTTTTATCTTTCATACTAAATAGTAACATCAGTTGCTTTTTTTAAGCCCTTTCCACCACAGCCACTTTTTTTTTTTTTTCGCTTTTATTTATTGCCTCCACTACTTCTAAGATTTCTAACAGTTTTTGTCATTTTTTTTTTAACTGTCCACATACTTATTAAAGGGCTTCATATTTGGGGGACAAGTTTTCATTTTGAATGACACCACTTTATTTTATTTTATTTATTTTTTTATGGTCTGAAAAAAAACAAGAAGAAAAAAATCCCAAGTGCGGAAAAAAAAAAATCTAACAGTTTTTTTATGATCAGTGTATTGTGCAAATTACCTTGTAGCATTCCTCCAGGTTGGTACAATAACAGTGATGCCAAAACTTACATAGATTACTATCATTATTATTTGTTGTTGTTATTTATTTTATTTTTTTTAGAGACTTAAAATCCAAACTTTATTAAAAAAAAAAAAAAAAATTGTCTCCTGATTTTTTTCCCTGATAATAAATATATTATTTTATTTTTTTAGGGCTTGTGAGATTTGTTTTTTTTTTTTTTTTGCATGCAAAGTTGTACTTTTTAATTATTATTTTGGGGCACATCCAACATTTTTGTTGCTTTTTATTGTATTTTTTTGGCAAAGGTGTGACAATGGACACATGCTAATATTGGCTTTTCCTTTATTCTGTTTTTCTTTTTACAGGTCCCTTTTATGGATCAATTATCTCTTGATAAATCAGACTTATTTTTACGCATTAATACGAAATATTCTCAGTTTTTTCAGTCCCAATACAGCATGGTGGCGACAGGACTCGTACTCCGGCTCCTGCTAGTAATGTACCAGTATAACCTAAGATAGGAACAAAATGCACATACACCCTGCAACAAATAACAAGCAACTTATAAAATAATATAAATAACTTGGTAAACACTGCTTTTGATTGAGAGTGTAAATCTCCAAGGTGTAGCCAGCCGAAACAGTCCCAACTAGTGATGAGGGAACTTGTTCGGATAAGGTGTTATCTGAGCATGCTCGGGTCCTAACCGAGTGTCTTCGGCGTGCTCGAAAAATATGTTTGAAACCCCCACGGCTGCATGTCTCGCTGCTGATCCTGAGGATTTTTTTTTTTTAATCCACCTACCCTTTATTTTTTTTAAAAAAAGAGGTTCTGTAGCAGCTGAGTTGCCAGGTATCATGCACTTATGATCTGGAGCAGCAAATCCGTTGAAAAGGAATCTGTCCGCAGAATTTTGTTATGTAATCTAAAGACAGCAGGAGCTAGAGACTGAAACACAGAATTCAAGGATGTGCCACTTGTCAAAGTGTGTTGCTGTTTACTAACTGTGAAGGATTAACATTGCCATACTAGTCCGGCAACGCCCCTGTTATGATCCGGTGACCTTGGAGCAGCATGAAAACTTTCACTGGAGTAGGTGGTAACTATACTGACCGCAAACCCTGATCTTATCACCGATACTAGAAGTAGCCGTGGGGAGTGCCTAACAATCCCTAGACACCTCGTCACAGCCGGAGGACTAAATACCCCTAAAGATGGAAATAGGAATTCTACCTTGCTTCAGAGCAGAACCCCAAAGGATAGGCAGCCCCCCACAAATAATGACTGTGAGTAGTAGAGGAAAAGACACACACAGTCAGAAAACAGGATTTAGCACAAGAGGCTACTCTAGCTAAAATAGGAAAGGATAGGACAGCGTACTATGCGGTCAGTATTAAAACCCTTCCAAAATATCCACAGCAGATTATACAAAAAATTCCTCCATCTAACTAAAGACGTGGAACGTATATCTGCAACTCCAGAGACTCCTACACTCAGAGGAGGAATACAATCAAAAAACAAGCACACAGCTTGTGTGCCATAGAAAAAGAAACAGACACTTATCTTTGCTGAATTGGCAGCTAAGCAGGAGAAGCCAGAGAGGGATCCAACACTTCCCATGAAACATTGACAACTGGCAAGGACTAATGAGTCCTGCAAACCTAAATACCCCAGTCAGAACTGCAATCAGCAGATACACCTGTCCAGGACTGCAAGCAAGGGACAACTGCATTACCACCTACAACCACCGGAGGGAACTCAAGAGCAGAATTCACAACACGCCCCTTCCTGTGATAAGCAGCTCACTGTCTATGGATGTGGGCGGGGCTAGATTCCTCAGCTCTGCTTCATTCTACATGTAAAACCTCTGATTGTGTCAGAACCGCTGCACCCTGTAATCTAAGTGATACATCATTGGAATTGGCTTCTCTTTGCCTACATCAGGCTGCTTTGATGAGGTAGAAATCCCTGTAGGATTCAAGCTTGAGGGATTCGCTGCTGTGAAGCGAGGGTCCGAGGTAAGTATCTGCAGCGAGGAGCTGTGATTGTAGCATGTACTTAGTATTACAGTACAAGCTGCAATCACTGCCGACCTGTTCAGAGCACAGCAGGGAGATCATCACACTGCTCTGCCCTGAACAGGATGCAGCACTTCCTGGGAGAGGAGAGAAGGTAAGTACAGGGTTTTATTTTTCTTATGCATCTACCACTACTACCTGCCTCTGTATACCACCTACCACTGATACCTGCCTCTATATGCCACTGCTACCTACCCCTATATGCCACTGCTTCCTGCCTCTATATACCACCTACCACTGCTACCTGCCTCTATATACCACCTACCACTGCTACGTTCCTCTATATACCACCTACCACTGCTACCTGCCTCTATATACCACCTACCACTGTTACCTGCCTCTATATACCACTGCTACCTGCCTCTATATACCACCTACCACTGCTACCTGCCCCTATATACCACCTACCACTGCTACCTGCCTCTATATACCACCTACCACTGCTACGTGCCTCTATATACCACCTACCACTGCTACCTGCCTCTATATACCACCTACCACTGTTACCTGCCTCTATATACCACTGCTACCTGCCTCTATATACCACCTACCACTGCTACCTGCCCCTATATACCACCTACCACTGCTACCTGCCTCTATATACCACCTACCACTGTTACCTGCCTCTATATACCACCTACCACTGCTACCTGCCTCTATATACCACCTACCACTGCTACCTGCCTCTATATACCACCTACCACTGTTACCTGCCTCTATATACCACTGCTACCTGCCTCTATATACCACCTACCACTGCTACCTGCTCCTATATATACCACCTACCTACCACTGCTACTGCCTCTATATACCACTGCTACCTGCTTCTATATACCACCTACCACTGCTACCTGCCCCTATATATACCACCTACCACTGCTACCTGCTTCTATATACCACCTTCACTGCTACCTGCCCCTATATACCACTGCTACCTGCCTCTATATACCACCTACCACTGCTATCTGCCTCTGTATACCACTGCTACCTGCCTCTATATACCACCTACCTCTGCTACCTGCCTCTATATACCATTGCTACCTGCCTTTATATACACCACCTACCACTGCTACCAGCCTCTATATACCACTGCTACCTGCCTCTATATACCACCTACCACTGCTACCTGCCCCTATATACCACTGCTACCTGCCTCTATTTACCACCTACTACTGCTACCTGCCTTTATATACCACTGCTACCTGCCTCTATATACCACCTACCACTGCTACCTGCCCCTATATATACCACCTACCACTGCTACCTGCCCCTATATTCCACTGCTACCTGTCTCTATATACCACCTACCACTGCTACCTGCCCCTATATATACCACCTACCACTGCTACCTGCCCCTATATTCCACTGCTACCTGCCTCTATGTACCACCTACCACTGCTACCTGCCTCTATATACCACTGCTACCTGCCTCTATATACCACCTACCACTGCTACCTGCCCCTATATATACCACCTACCACTGCTACCTGCCCCTATATTCCACTGCTACCTGCTTCTATATACCACCTACCACTGCTACCTGCCTCTATATACCACTGCTACCTGCCTCTATATACCACCTACCACTGCTACCTGCCCCTATATATACCACCTACCACTGCTACCTGCCCCTATATTCCACTGCTACCTGCCTCTATATACAACCTACCACTGCTACCTGCCTCTATATACCACTGCTACCTGCCTCTATATACCACTGCTACCTGCCCCTATATACCACCTACCACTGCTACCTGCCCCTATATATACCACCTACCACTGCTACCTGCCCCTATATACCACTGCTACCTGCCCCTATATATACCACCTACCACTGCTACCTGCCTCTATATACCACTGCTGCCTGCCTCTATATACCACCTACCACCTACCTCTATATACCACCTACCACTGCTACCTGCCCCTATATTCCACTGCTACGTGCCTCTATATACCACTAACTGCCCCTATATACCATTGCTACCTGCCTCTATATACCACCTACCGCTGCTACCTGCCCCTATATTCCACTGCTACGTGCCTCTATATACCACTGCTACCTGCCCCTATATACCACTGCTACCTGCCCCTATATTCCACTGCTACCTGCCCCTATATACCACTGCTACCTGCCCCTATATACCATTGCTACCTGCCCCTATATTCCACTGCTACCTGCCCCTATATACCACTGCTACCTGCCCCTATATATACCACCATACCTCCCAACTGTCCCGGATCCAGTGGGACTGACCTGATTTTGACAGTCAGCCCCGCGATCCCGGGTGGGACACTAGCTGTCTTGCACTGGTTCAGTGGTTGGGAGGTGTGTAATACACCCGGTCCGCTCCCTGAGTCCCTGCACCTGCAGAGCAGCACAACACATATCGGCTGCTCTGTGCGCACAGGACCTGTGATGAGGTCACAGGATGGGAGGAGTCAGGGGGTCACATGATCGGGAGGAGTCAGGGGGTCACCTGATCGGGAGGACCTCCGTGTACAGGACTCTGCTGGTTGCCATGGCGCCGGGTGTACGAGGTGTATGGATCGGAGCAGCGTGTGAAAGGTGTACGGAGCTGAGCCGTGTGTGCACGAGGTGTACGGAGCTGAGCCGTGTGTGCACGAGGTGTACGGAGCAGATATTGCTCCTCGCTCTGACACTGACTGGCACAGGAGACACAGAGAGGTCTTTATCAGTGGCGTATCACAGCTGCAGCGACGTGAGCAGTCAGCGTCACAGCTGGATGACACCATTTAGCGCCGTGGGAGTTGAAGCTGCCGGCTGCTGCGAGGGTGCGCGATGAAAGGTGTGTGTGTGGTGATGGAGAAGGCAATGATGGGGGTGGGGGTAACCATGTGTGGCCATTATACTGTACAAAGCATCATGTGGGGCCATTATACTGTATGGACCATCACGTGGGGCAAGTATACTGTACGCAGCATCATGAGGGGCCATTATACAGTATGGAGCATAATGTGGCCATTATACAGTATGGAGCATTGTGTGGCCATTATACAGTATGGAGCATCATGTGGAGCCATTATACAGTACGGAGCATCATGTGTGGCCATTATACAGTACGGAGCATCATATGTGGCCATTATACAGTACGGAGCATCATGTGTGGCCATTATACAGTAAGGAGCATCATGTGTGGCCATTATACAGTATGGAGCATCATGTGTGGCCATTATACAGTATGGAGTATCATGTGTGGCTGTTATACAGTACGCAGCATCATGTGTGGCCATTATACAGTACGAAGCATCATGTGGGGCTATTATACAGTATGGAGCACAATGTGGCCATTATACAGTATGGAGCACCATGTGTGGCCATTATACAGTATGGAGCATCACGGGACAGTACACTGTACGCAGCATCATTTGGATCCATTATACAGTGTGGAGCATCACGTGTGGCCATTATACAGTATGCAGCATCATGTGAGCCCATTATACTGTATGGAGCACCACGTGGGGCCAGTACACTGTATGCAGCATCCAGTATGGAACATCATGTGTGGCCATTATACAGTATGTAGCATCACGTGGGGCCAGTACACTGCAGCATCATGTGGGGCCATTATACAGTATGGAGCATCATGTGGGGCCATTATACAGTATGGAGCATCATGTGGGGCCATTATACAGTATGGAGCATCATGTGTGGCCATTATACAGTATGAGGAACATGTGTGGCCATTATACAGTATGAGGAACTTTGTGTGGCCATTATACAGTATGGAGCATAATGTGGCCATTATACAGTATGGAGCATCATGTGGGGCCATTATACAGTATGGAGCATCATGTGGGGCCATTATACAGTATGGAGCATCATGTGTGGCCATTATACAGTATGGAGCACTGTGTGGCCATTTTTTTTGTTTAGAATTATTGTTTACGAAACATTGAGATCAGAAGTGCTAAATGAGTGTGGTTGGGGCGTGACTAGTTGTGAAATGGGTGTGGTCAGAGGTGTGGCTTAAAATTTGCTGCTGCGCGCGCCGCTAGCTTTGTCCCTCTTTCCCTTCCTCAAAAGTTGGGAGGTATGCCTATCACTGCTACCTGCCTCTATATACCACTGCTACCTGCTTCTATATACCACCTACCACTGCTACCTGCCCCTATATATACCACCTACCACTGCTACCTGCCTCTATATACCACCTACCACTGCTACCTGCCCCTATATACCACTGCTATCTGCTTCTATATACCACTGCTACCTGACTTTATGTACCACCTACCACTGCTACCTGCCTCTATATACCATCTACCACTGCTACCTCTGTCCTGTGTATCTAATCCTGTCCTGTGTACAGTATCACACAAGATAGGATTAGATACACGGCTCAGCACAGTATCACACAGGATAGGATTAGATACACGGCTCAGCAATCGGTCTCTAATCCTCTCCTATGCACTCCTCTATACCCATGGGTCGCTCTCCCTCCTATGCATTCCGCTCCCCAATGCATGTCTTTCCCCATTGTGGTTTATTTTTGTTGCAGGAGACGAGGGAGTCGAGGATTATGCGTTCGGTAAGTATGGTTTAATTAAGATTAATAAAGGACTTTATTCTGGCCGTGTCTATTTACAATACAACTATAGGATTGGTAATGGATGGGTGCCTTATAGACGCCTCTCCATTACTAAGCCGTGGGCTTGATGTCACCGGACAATATAAAGGTGACATCAACCCCACAAATATGAACCCCACTTGTTACCGCTACAGGGCAAGTGGAAATTGCCAGGCAAAGCACCAGAAGAGGTGCATCTAATGAGGTGCATCTAATAGGTGGCTGAGAGATGATGTTTTTAGCCTGGGGGGACAATATCCATGGCCCCTTCCTAGGCTATTAATGTCAGCCCGCAGCTGTCTGCATAGCATTTGCTGGTTATTAATTATAGGGGGCCCCCACGTTTTTTTTGGGGGGGATCTCCCCCATTTAATAGCCAGTAAAGGCGAAGTATACAGTTGTGAGCATGTGCGTGTCAGAGTGAGTGTGAGCACACTCCCCCCCCCCCATAGACCAGTACACTGCTCTCCTGAAATACTCTGTGCTACTGTCACCCTGCTCCTTCCACAATACATCTGTGACCTCCCTAGACCAGCACAATACCATATAGATCACGAATAATGCCGCCATATATATTTATCACATAATACTCCTATAAAGACCACACAATATGCCGCTACATATATATAATATGTATGTGTGTGTGTGTATATAGATATATTGCAAACTACTGCCATATAGATCACACATTATGCCGCCAAGTATTGTGTCATGTATATCGGGGGTGTCAAACTGCATTCCTCAAGGGCTGCAAACAGGTCATGTTTTCAGGATTTCCTTGTACTGCACATGTGATAATGTAATCACCTACACACATAATGATTACAGCACCTTGTGCAATGCTAAGGAAATTGTGAAAACACGCATGGTTTGCGGCCCTTGAGGAATGCAGTTTGACACCCCTGATCTATATGACTGAATTATGTGATCTATATGGCGGTATTATGTTTGATCAGTATTATGGAATGATGTAAAAACTATATGACGGTGATATATGAGAACTATATTGTGAGATTATG
The DNA here is from genome assembly GCF_032444005.1 of Ranitomeya imitator. Taxonomy (NCBI): domain Eukaryota; kingdom Metazoa; phylum Chordata; class Amphibia; order Anura; family Dendrobatidae; genus Ranitomeya; species Ranitomeya imitator. Next base: position 26,380,927 of record NC_091289.1, read on the forward strand.
TGTGATTTATGTGGCAGCACTAGGTGAGAATTATATGGTGGTTTTATGTGTGATCTAGATGGTGGCATTGTGTGTGATCTATATGACGGTATTATGTGATTAGTATATGGCGGTATGTGTGATCTATATGGCGGCATGAGTGAAAAGTATATGGTGGTATTATGTGAGATCCATATGGTGGCATTATGGGTGATCTATATGGCGGTATTATGTGAGAAGCATATGGTGGTATGTGAGAACACTATGGCGGAATTATGTGTGATCTCGGTGGTGGTATGTGAGAACTATATAACAGTATTATGTGTGATCTATTTGACAGTATGTTGTGTGATCTATATGGCGGTATTATGTGTGATCTATATGGCGGCATTATGTGTGATCTATTTGACAGTATTTTGTGGGATCTATATGGCGGTATTATGTGTGATCTATGTGCTGGTATTATGTGAGAACTATATAACAGTATTATGTGTGATCTATTTAACAGTATTATGTGTGAAGCTATATTATTATTATTATTTATTGTTATAGCGCCATTTATTCCATGGCGCTTTACATGTGAGGAGGGGTATACATAATAAAAACAAGTACAATAATCTTGAACAATACAAGTCACAACTGGTACAGGAGGAGAGAGGACCCTGCCCGCGAAGGCTCACAATCTACAAGGGATGGGTGAGGATACAGTAGGTGAGGGTAGAGCTGGTCATGCAGCGGTTTGGTGAATCGGTGGTTACTGCAGGTTGTAGGCTTGTCTGAAGAGGTGGGTCTTCAGGTTCTTTTTGAAGGTTTCGATGGTAGGAGGCGAGAGTCTGATGTGTTGTGGTAGAGGGTTCCAGAGTAGGGGTGATGCGCGAGAGAAATCTTGTATACGATTGTGGGAAGAGGAGATAAGAGGGGAGTAGAGAAGGAGATCTTGTGAGGATTGGAGGTTGCGGGTAGGTAAGTACCGGGAGACGAGGTCACAGATGTATGGAGGAGACAGGTTGTGGATGGCTTTGTACGTCATGGTTAGGGTTTTGTACTGGAGTCTCTGGGTAATGGGGAGCCAGTGAAGGGATTGACAGATGGCGGTATTATCTTCAGAAAGGGGACCCATTCTAGGGTGGGTCTGGGGTAATAGAGGAGGCAGCATGACCTCCAGTTAGGTGCAGTCAGGGGAGGGCTGGTGAGGCGGCTGATGAGAGGGGTCTCATTTTTATCGTTACTATATGGCTATATTTCCCCCCAGCCTGTTTCCCAGAGTCACCCCGACTGCGCCTGTCGCCTCGCTTTCACACATCGCCAGGACAGGATCTGAGGAGGGGAATGGGGTCTGCATGCAATGTCTGGATCAGACCAGGCCATCAATCAGCAGAAATGTGTCCTGGATTTCTGTGGAGCAGACGGTCCATCCATGTGTATAAAATATTTTTTTAAGAAAATGTAAACATTAATTCTTTACATTTTTCAATTGCTGGAATTTTTTTTTTTTTTGGCACCTTCCTTTTAACCTTCTCCATAGTGTACTTGTGCTGTGGGAAAGAAATGAAGGACTTGGAATAATAGGTTTTAGTTTAATTCAAAAAGTAGCAAAACATAAAACTAAGTATGTACACTTCTCGCAAAAAGTTATGGATATTTAGCTTTCGGGTCAAATTTTAGGAGGAACCTAAAAATGCGCCCTAACCTTTTCAGGTGAACTTAATGTGACGTCTCTAGACTTTCGGATCCACTTATCCAACTGTTCAATGTTTCAGGGCTTTCTGCACAACTTGCTGTTCTCTAACAAGGAGTTTAATGGTCAAATCCCACCAAGGACAACATCTGCAAGGATTTTGTATGTTCTCCCCGTGTTCCCGTGGGTTTCCTCCGTGTTCTCCGGTTTCCTCCCACACTCTACAGACATACTGATAGGGAATGTAGATTGTGAGCCCCAATGGGGACAGTGATGATGATGCCTATAAAGTGCCATGAAATTAATGGCGCTATAAAAGTGAGTGAAATAAAAAATTAAGTTCATGTTCACACTGGCCATTAAAGAGACAAAACCCAAGAGAAAAGCAAAATGAGCAAATACCCTGCAGTAAATAAATGGCAACAGTGCATGAAAGTATAGGGTACGTGATTGACATATTTTTGATTTTAAAAAAAACAAAAAAACAAAACATAGAAGCCATCCCACTCATTTTGTTTTTCTCTTGGTTTTTTAAAGAGTGGCAGAGAAGTGGACGTTTTTTGACCACATTCTGCACTGGTGACCGCTTCACTGTGAACAATGCCCTTTGGAGCCGCATGATGATGTCAGAAAACTCCAGGAGCATTTAAGGGAGGTGAGAGGCACCCAAGTGTCACATCCGACCAATAAAAACAGTTTACATCGGCATGATCTTCTTGCTAGACGACCCACAAGGCCACGCCAATCACCTTACATCGACCATCTATGCTGGATGAGGGCCTCAGTGGTGTTCATTGATGAAAGTCGATTCATGCTGGGTATATGGAGATACATCTCTATGTATCAGTGCATTTCTATGCACATGCATAATAAAGGTAAAATAAAAGTCCAGAGATTTTTTTTCTTCTTATAAAATGACTATAAAATATTGAAAAACAATTACAATAATTACCTTTTTAATGCACTTAAAAAAAATAAAACATCTCACATCGGCAAATAACAGACATATTTGGCATCCTTGTAATGGTAACAACCCATACATGCGCCCCACAGCCAACACATGGTATGATGCACCCCCACATCCAGCATGCGATATGATGCTCCCCCCACAGTTCCCACAACACGTGACATGATGCCCCCTCCATCATCCTTCTCCTACAGTATCATGGCCTTACCGTTTCCCATCCTCCACAGCTTTATTATAATAATGGACATATCTTGTCAATGTGTCCTGCTCTACATCTCCACTACCTAGTCCAGTGACTTACCGTACGTTACCGGGCCTTCAGCCTTTGCATAGACTGAACAGTGGACCAGGGATCTGATGTTTTCCTGCTCCACCATTCTATTCAGCCATACGTGTGTCCTGAGGACACTGATGCAGGTGAAGTCATGACATACAGTGCAGACCAAAAGTTTGGACACACCTTCTCATTTAAAGATTTTTCTGTATTTTCCTGACTATGAAAATTGTAAATTCACACTGAAGGCATCAAAACTATGAATTAACACATGTGGAATTATATACTTAACAAAAAAGTGTGAAACAACTGAAAATATGTCTTATATTGTAGGTTCTTCAAAGTAACCACCTTTTGCTTTGATGACTGCTTTGCACACTCTTGGCATTCTCTTGATGAGCTTCAAGACGTAGTCACCGGGAATGGTTTTCACTTCACAGGTGTGCCCTGTCAGGTTTAATAAGTGGAACTTCTTGCCTTATAAATGGGGTTGGGACCATCAGTTGTGTTGTGCAGAAGTCTGGTGGATACACAGCTGATAGTCCTACTGAATAGACTGTTGGCTGTTTTTTTCTTGCCATAATACAAATTCTAAGTAAAGAAAAACGAGTGGCCATCATTACTTTAAGAAATGAAGGTCAGTCAGTCCGAAAAATTAGGAAAACTTGAAAGTGTCCCCAAGTGCAGTGGCAAAAACCATCAAGCGCTACAAAGAAACTGGCTCCCATGAGGACCGCCCCAGGAAAGGAAGACCAAGAGTCACCTCTGCTTCTGAGGATAAGTTTATCCGAGTCATCAGCCTCAGAAATCGCAGGTTAACAGCAGCTCAGATTAGAGACCAAGTCAATGCCACACAGAGTTCTAGCAGCAGACACATCTCTACAACAACCGTTAAGAGGAGACTTTGTGCAGCAGGCCTTCATGGTAAAATAGTTGCTAGGAAACCACTGCTAAGGACAGACAACAAGCAGAAGGGACTTGTTTGGGCTAAAGAACACAAGGAATGAACATTAGACCAGTGGAAATCTGTGCTTTAGTCTGATGAGTCTAAATTTGAGATCTTTGGTTCCAACCACCGAGTCTTTGTGTGGCGCAGAAAAGTTGAACGGATGGACTCTACATGCCTGGTTCCCACCGTGAAGCATGGAGGAGGAGGTGTGATGGTGTGGGGGTGCTTTGCTGGTGACACTGTTGGGGATTTATTCAAAATTGAAGGCATACTGAACCAGCATGGCTACCACAGCATCTAGCAGCAGCATGCTATTCGATCCGGTTTGTGTTTAGTTGGACCATCATTTATTTTTCAACAGGACAATGACCCCAAACACACCTCCAGGCTGTGTAAGGGCTATTTGACCAAGAAGGAGAGTGATGGGGTGCTACGCTGGATGACCTGGCCTCCACAGTCACCAGACCTGAACCCAATCGAGATGGTTTGGGGTGAGCTGGACCACAGAGTGAAGGCAAAAGGGCCAACAAGTGCTAAGCATCTCTGGGAACTCCTTCAAGATTGTTGGAAGACCATTCCCGGTGACAACCTCTTGAAGCTCATCAAGAGAATGCCAAGAGTGTGCAAACCATAGAATGTAAGTCCGCAAGAACAGGGTCCTCTCCCCTCTGTACCAGTCTGTCACTGTAAACCTGTTTACTGTAAACGATATCTATAACCCTGTATGTAACCCTTTCCCATGTACAGCACCATGGAATTAATGATGCTATATAAATAAATAAGAATAAATAATAAAAGCAGTCATCAAAGCAAATGGTGGCTACTTTGAAGAACCTAGAATATAAGACATAATTTCAGTTGTTTCACACTTTTTTGTTAAGTATATAATTCCACATGTGTTAATTTATAGTTTTGATGCATGAAAATACGGAAAAATCTTTAAATGAGAAGGTGTGTCCAAACTTTTGGTATTTACTGTACCTTGAACTTGCAGGACAGCTCCCCAATTTTGGGACAATCCTGCTGGATGTGAGTCTGTTGGGTGGTATCGTACATTTGTCCCTGGTTTTGGGCATACTCCTTGTAGGGATATCTCTCTGCTTCTGTGTATCGTTCTGCACTATGGATAGAGCAGGCTTTTTCCTAAAAGTTACTAGGGGGTCTCTAATACATGAGCCATGTCTCAGGATGGGCCGGAACAACTATTCTTAGTACTTTTTCTTCTCTGGCCATCCCATGACGATGCTCATATCATGAGTTTGACTTCAGATGATCCAATGTATAATGTGGCGCCCAAGGGTCTTGGTCGTCACAGTAGCATTGCTTTCCTCACGGGGAGAGTGATGTTACGCTTGAAGGCAAGAAGGGATAACTGTAACCAGGTAACACAAGCATGCAACACTTTCACACTCCAGGCCACCAGGGGGAGCTTTTGATCCTATTTACTAGGGGACTCCCCATATATATGGTAGTCTGTAGGGAAAGTTAGTCAGTTCTTGCCAGGAAACAGACTGGATCAGTATGAGGCAGAAGAGGGTTTACGGAGCTGTGTAGCCGCAGTGCAGCCGTTCCCAGAAAGAGACATTAAAAAGCCGAATACATTGCAGTGAACTTGCAGGAGAGCAAATCGCAGGAAAGGATACCAGGGGAGACCAGCCCCGAGCAGGCTGCCTCCTTCTGAGGCGCAGGAACCGGTAGCCGGAACACCGAGGTTGTAAGGGCTCTCTACGACTTACATCAGAGACCGACAGGACAGCTGAACTCTACGTTTCCTGTCCGCCTTAGTACCCGAGGCATGGTGACTCCCTTAGAGGCTGGGGCGTGCTAGAGTCCCGATAAACCGCGTCAAGTCACCAGTCATACGGGTCATGTCCTATCCTATATGGGGGACAGAGAAAACAATAGAACACCTGTGAGGACCTTATTTGAAGCCATAGGCAGTAAGGGACTACAACACCAAGGTGCTAGAGGAAGGCTTTAATTTCCACCTGGGTAAGGGGACTCCTAACTTGCCTCCAAGCCGGCCGGACCATGCCTGCCCTGTGATCTGGTGCCCTGGACTGTGGCTGCCTGATGACTTCAGTAAACAAGGTAAAGAGACTGCAAACCTGTGTCCTCATTCTTTACTGGGCCATTTATCATCTTCCATCTACACACCGGGAGCCCTGGGGATATACTTCACCTGTGGGAAGGTATACCATCTAGCGGCCATAACATCACCCCAGAGGACCCCTTAAAGCAGCATCGGTCCCCACTGACCGAATACCACTTGTGGCGTCATGAACATAAACTTTATCCCCTTTAAAGACCTTTCCCTTTTAACGTTGATGCCCAGGGCCACGGACTGGGTCGCAGCCACCGTGACATCCCCCTCTGTGACCGGACCCGATACCGAATACCCCACTGCCCTCTGGGCGCATCATATAAACCCATGGTAGCAGCATCCATAGTGACTTTTCAGCATCGAGGGGCGGATATATCATGTGTAGCCACATGGGGGTCCCAATATATATCTAGACGATAACCACAATGTTGTCAAAACGAAATAGAACTAGTAGTGAGTATTAGATTTGCGCAAAAGAAACCAAAGGGGAATACTGTTCTATCCCCAGAATGCGATTAACACACTAGATGGGACTTAAATAGAAAAATGGTGCGTTAACTAAGGATATTTGCTCAATGTTGTTTGTTGTAGGAGGAAGGTAATAAAAATGCAGATAAAATACAATCTAGAAACAACAATACTACAGGTATGTATGAATAGATTGCACTATGCCCATAGAACCAGCAGCACTTAGTTTGTCACGCTGTGGAAGAAAGACAACATGTACCTACTAGTGATGAGCGAATATACTCATTACTCGAGATTTCCGAGCACGCTCGGGTGTCCTCCGAGTATTTGTTAGTGCTCGGAGATTTATATGTATTATTCTAGCACGACGAAGTCACTCGGTTACACCCGAGCATGCTCGCTCGCTCATCTCTATCCCTTAGTAATATCTGTCATCAGTGTCAGACTGGAGCACTGTTCTGCCTCTTCCTAATGGCTGCAAATCCCAAGCGTTCTAATTATCAACTTTTTAGATAATTGCGTAACTCGTATTCACACCACCAGGTGTCCGTAGACCGTTTAACTCCACCGACACTGCAACTGTAGAAAGACCAGGTGAAGAGATGCTGTTTTCTTCCAAAATCTTGTATTACAACCCCTGACAAAAATTATGGAATCACCGGCCTTGGAGGATGTTCATTCAGTTGTTTGTGTAGACAAAAAGCAGATCACAGACATGGCACAAACCTAATGTCGTTCCAAATGGCAACTTTCTGGCTTTAAGAAACGCTAAAATAAATCAAGAGCAAAAAATGTGGTAGTCGGTAATGGTTACTTTTTTAACCAAGCATAGGGGAAAAATTATGGAATCGTGAAAAACAAAAAAACCCTCCAACACATCACTAGTATTTTGCTGCACCACCTCTGGCTTTTCGAACAGCTTGCAGTCTCTGAGGCCTGGACTAAGGCTGGTTTCACATTTGCGTTTTTTTGGGTGCGTTTTTGCGGTAAAAAACGCAAAAAAACGCATGGTGAAAAAACGCATGTAAACGCATGCAAACGCTGCGTTTTTTTGACGCATGCGTTTATGCATGTGGTGTAAAAAACGCGGCGTTTTACCGCGTTTACATGCGTTTTTTCATGCGTTTGCGTTTTTTAAACGCATGCTGAGAAATGTGTGACAGCTGCCAATCATTAAAAAAAAGTAAAAAACCCACTATAAAAAGAAATAGTTAGGGTTAGGGGTAGGGGTAGGGTTAGGGGTAGGGATCATAACCCTAACCCTAAAGAGATCCTAACCCTAACCCTACCCCTAACCCTACCCCTAACCCTAACCCTAACCCTACCCCTAACCCTAACCCTAAGGGATCCTAACCCTACCCCTAACCCTAACCCTAACCCTACCCCTAACCATAAAGGGGTTAGGGTTAGGGGTAGGGTTAGGGGTAGGGTTAGGATCCCTTAGGGTTAGGGTTAGGGGTAGGGTTAGGGTTAGGGGTAGGGTTAGGGTTAGGGGTAGGGTTAGGATCCCTTTATCACCTTTACGTTGGGTGGTGGCATATTAGTGTGTTTTAAGTGTTTTTAATAAAAAAACGCATGCGTTTTTTAACGCAAAAAACGCATGCACCAAAAAACGCATGCGTCCCCATTGACTCCAATGCATTTTTTTGACACAAAAAAACGCATGAAAACGCATGCGTTTTTTTTGGTCCAAAAAACGCTTCTAAAAATACTACAAGTAGCATTTTAGAAAAAAAACGCATGCAGTAAAAAAACGCATGCGTTGCAAAACGCAACCAAACGCATACACAAAAAAACGCATGCGTTTTCAATGTTAAATATAGGAAAAAAAACGCAGCAGACAAAAATGCAAGTGTGAAACCAGCCTTAATGAGTGTCACACAGGACTCTTCATCATATGGCTCCAACCTTCTCTGATTGCTGTTGCCAGATCAGCTTTGCGGGTTGGATTCTTGTCATGAACCATTTTCTTCAACTTCCACCAAAGATTTTCAATTAGATAGAGATCCGGACTGTTTGCAGGCCATGACACTGCCCTTGTGTGTCTTTTTTCAAGGAATGTTTGCACAGTTCTTGCTCTATGGCAGGATGCATTATCATTTTGAAAAATGATTTCATCTTCCCCAAACATCCTTTCAATTGATAGGATTGATATCAACATAAACTTGTGCATTTATTGAAGATGTAATGGCAGCCATCTCCCCAGTGCCTTTACCTGACATGCAGCCCCATATCATCAATGACTGTGGAAATTTGCATGTTCTCTTCAGGCAGTCATCTTTATAAATCTCATTGGAACGGCACCAAACAAAAGTTCCAGCATCATCACCTTGCCCAATGCAGATTCGCGATTCATCACTGAATATGACTCTCATCCAGTCATCCACAGTCCACGATTGCTCTTCCTTAGCCCATTGTAACCTTGTTTTTTTCTGTTTAGGTGTTAATGATGGCTTTCGTTTAGCTTTTCTGTATGTAAATCCCATTTCCTTCAAGCGGTTTCTTACAGTTCGGTCACAGACGTTGACTCCAGTTTTCTCCCATTCATTCCTTATTTGTTTTGTTGTGCATTTCCTGTTTTGGAGACATATTGCTTTAAGTTTCCGGTCTTGATGCTTTGAGGTCTTCCTTGGTCTACCAGTATGTTTGCCTTTAACAACCTTCCCATGTTGTTTGTATTTGGTCCAGATTTTAGACACAGCTGACTGTGAACAACCGACGTCATATGCAACATTGTGTGATGATTTACCCTCTTTTAAGAGTTTGATAATCCTCTCCTTTGTTTCAATTGACATCTCTCGTGTTGGAGCCATGATTCATGTCAGTCCACTTGGTGTAACAGCTCTCCAAGGTGTGATCACTCCTTTTTAGATGTAGACTAATGAGCAGATCTAATTTGATGCAGGTGTTATTTTTGGGTATGAAAATTTACAGGGTGATTCCATATTTTTTTCCTCAGAATTGAGTGATTCCATAATTTTTCCCCTATGCTTGGTTAGAAAAAGTAACCATTACTGACTACCACATTTTTTGTTCTTGATTTCTTTTAGTGTTTCTTAAAGCCAGAAAGTTGCCATTTGAAATGACTTTAGTTTTGTGCCATGTCTGTGATCTGCTTTTTTCTACAAACTTAAACAACTGAATGAACATCCTCCAATTCCATAATTTTTGCCAGGGGTTGTAGTTACAATGAACAATAGGTAAACAGGAGTAATCTGTACAGGGCAGTACATATGCATCTTGAGTAATCTGAAGATTACTCTAAACTGAAGAAGAAAGGAGGAGCAACCTAATACAGAGCCCACCTCGGGGAAGGACATGGGGACAATCTTCACACAATCTAATTCTGCCTAGCAACAACTGGGAATTTTGCTGATTTGGAGGAAAAAACTAACACAGAGAAATATATATTACAGGTTGTTCCTAATCGTGGGACACAACAAGCACCTTGGGCCCACCAGAGAACATTATTCTTGGGGCCCACTATGTAGCTACATAGAAATAAATACAAGACCATTAATTGTGTGGTAAAACACGCTAATATCCGAGTAAAATATAAGGTAGTATACATGTTATTGGATTGGGTTGGAGCAGCCCCCTCATAGAATATAAATTAGCCCTCTCATAGAATATAAAGTAGCCTCCTCATAGAATATATTGTAGCCCCCATCATGGACTATAATGTAGCCCATATCATGGAATGTAATGCAGCCCCTCCACAGAATATAATGTAGCCCCTCCCCTAATATAGTGTAATGTAGCCCCCCAGAATGTAATGTAACCCCCTGAGAGAATAATGCTGCCCCCACACAGAATATAATGTAGCCCCCTCATAAAGTATAACACATCCCCCTCATATGGTATAATGTAGCCCCCCTCATAGGGCATAATCCAGCCCCCCTCATAGGTTATAATGCAGCACCTCACCTCCATCATTGTTCTCTCCCTCCAACCCCATCATTGTCATCATCACCACCTCCATCATTGCCTTTTTCACCCACCACCCCCATCATTGCCCATTCCACCACCTCCATCATTGCCTCCTCTCCTTCCACCACCATCATTGTCATTTCCACCACTACCATCATTGTCCATTCCACCACCTCCTCCACCACCCCCATCACTGCTCTCTCTCTATCACCCACATCATTGCCCTCTCCAAAATACACCACTCACGCATGCAGACACACTGGCACCACTCGCCTCTCCGCACGTTTCCCGCAGCCGCAGCACGTCCCGGCAGTATCTTTGTTGCCGGCAACTTTCTCAGTTGTAGCCAGAATGTATGGGCTCCATCCAGGTCCTGATTACAGCCACTACATTCTAACTGTCTCCCAGAAATGACATCATACCTGTAAGCAGCCCATACAATCTAGCGTCTACGCTGCAGGCAGTGTTAGCCTCAGCCTGTGGCTACAAGCTCCTGTCTCCAGCTGCTGCTCCGCTGGCACCGGGCGTGCCCGCCTGACTATGGGGCCCAAAGCAGCTGGGTGTGCTGCCATTAGTGACACGCCACTGGCTGGGGGCCCCTGGAACAGTGGGGGCCCTAGGCAGCTGCCGGCCCTGCATGCCAGCAGGTGTAAGTGCCTGGGCCCCGATGGCCCAGCCCTGTCTGCCATCCATAGTGTTGGTGCTGCTCAGGTCACAATGCTTTAACCTTTCAGAATTCACAATCATTGCATTCAAGAGCTTGGAAATGGGCTTGTGAGATTCAAATGCCATATATTAGTGATTTGACCCTACATAAACATGCAGTGCTTGGGGCCAATAACTGTGTGACCCACATACCGCACTGCTTTATTCACCCTTTTCAAAATCTTCCTGATTTCATTCCTTGAAAGTTGGAAATTATGATGTTATGGCTCAAGCCAACAAGGTAAGGGGCTAACGAAACCTCCGCACAGGACCCTAAATCACTTGGATGGATTGCCACATTGCACTATTGTGCTGCTGCCGGCATCCTTGCATGGTGCCACCCTTCTCCCTCATGCAGGGATGCTGACCTACTCAAAGCCTCAGCCCTTGAGGCAGTCCCCGGTGTGCTCCTGCTCCTTGTCACTTCCTGGTCCTGTGTGCTTGCTGCAGTTCTGGTGGCGCATCTAGTATGCTCTTAAAGAAGAAGCACACGCATATACTAAATGCCCTCAGAGGCATTTAGTATAATGTAATACACCAGCAAGATGACTCCCAGCCAATAGCTCCCCTAGGGAGTCGCCGAGCAATATATCGAATCATTAGTTAGGTGTACGAATAGTGAGTTGTGAGATCCCCTGGACCCGGTGTGGCCAGACTCATCTTATTTCCTGTTAGTCCAGTATAGTTATGTCACAATTCATTTTTGGATTTGTGGCATCTCTAGGTTCTGCTATAATTTTGATGTTGCATTCTTTTACTTTTGGACCAGCAAGAGTTAATGTCAGTATCCTTGCTGGAAGCTACTTTTTTGCTAGTCAGCTGATGTGGGTGGTGACCACTCCCACCATCCTTTAAATAGTCACATGATGCATCAGCTGACTGTCAGTATTAATTATTCTATGAAGACTAGCCTGGAGTTAGGAGCTCTCTAGTGTCAGTGGGTTAGGTGCTGCTGTAGAATTTGGGTTCTTGGTGCCATATCTTCTGCTGTTTAGAGCTTTGCAGCACAGCCAGTAGTCCTGTTTTTGTCACTTCCCCTGTGTAGATACCATCTGCAGGTGTGAGGCTAGCATCCTTGTTGGCCAGTGCACTAGCCAGGGTATATTGAGGTGACAATTAGAGACTAGGCATGTGATGGTGGCGGGGGGGGGGGGGGGGGGGGTAAAGGACCTGCATAGGGCATTAGGGGAGCTTAGGGATTGGCACAGGTTGGAGTCAGGAAGTGTCCCATCCTTCGCTCCCTACTATTAGGGTCTCCCCCTCTTCCATCCTGTCATTGGTGTATGCTGTCATCCGCCGGAGTTACCCGTTTCCTAGCGTGACAATACCGATCAGACTTTATGCCTCAAGTGGAGGCTTTTGCATGCCTGATCCAAACCCTCATGGATGAGATTGAGTTGCATTCTCTGGTGGTGCAGCAGCTTTAGCAGGTGCCTGGGTTCTTGGTCTCTGCTCATGCCCAGGCTCAACCGGAACCCAAAATATTTCTCCCTGACAGGTTCTCCGGAGTGGGAGAGAAATTTATGGCTTTCAAGGAAACCTGTAAATTGTATTTCAGGCTCCGCCCTCCTTCCGTGTGAGGAACAATGCGTGGAACTCAGACTCTCCCTTCTTAAGGGTGATCCCCCAATCCTGGGCTTCTCCCTGATGACCGATTTTCCATCTTTGCTGTCAGTGGAAGAGTTTTTTGCGGCATAGGTGCTGGTGGACGGCAATCTGAATGGTGTCTCCCTGGCTGAGTCTAAACTCCATAAAATCAAGCAGGGGGGTCGGCCAGCTGAGGAGTACTGCTTGGAGTTTCGGAGATGGGCCACTGACATGCAGTGGAACAAGGCTCAGACTGGCCCACCGGAAAACCGGAGGATTCTCCGGTGGGCCCAGGCACTGACACCTGCTGGCATACTTGCATACTGGCATACTGGCTGCCTAGGGCCCCCACTGCTTCAAGGGCCCCCACTGCTCCAGGGGCCCCAAGCCAGTGGCTATGGGGCCCCTGAGTCAAGGGAGCCCCTCTGTGCCAGCCTAGCAGCAGCTGGAGACAGGATCCTGTCCCCGCTGCTAAAGCAAAATTAATATTCACGCTTCTCCACGCCCCTATGGGCGTGGAGAAGCGTGAATACCATTTCTCTTTAATAGCGGGCAGCGTTAGTCGCAGGGTGAGGCTAACGCTGCCCGCATGTAAAGCCCCACCACCGCACCACATACACACAGCACCGCAAAAGCACCGTCTGCACCACATACACAGGCACACAGAGTCAGACACACAGCGCAGTTAACCTCTTGGCAGCAGCAGCACATTCCGGCATCCTGCTTCCTGTCTGAGACAGCCCAGCTGGATGACATCATCATCCAGCACACTGACTCACACAGAAAGCTGCCGGCAAAGAAGAGGCTTCAGGGAGGTGAGCTGTGCTGTGAGTGTGTCTGTGTGTGAGTGTGCCTGTGTCTGTGTGTGAGTGTGCCTGTGTGTGAGTGCCTGCGTGTGTGTGTTGGTGGGGAAGCACAATGATATTGGTTAGGGACGCAATAGTGCAGGCGATGGGCAATGATGGCGGTGGGGGAGACAGTGATGGAGGTGATGGGCAATGATGGTGGGGGAGACAGTTATGGAGGTGATGGGAAATAATGGTAGGGGGGGCAATGATGGTGAGGGGAGGCAATGATGGAGGTGATGGGGAGGCAATCATGGAGATGATGGGCAATGATGGTTGTGGGGGAGACAATGATGGATGTGATGGGGGAGGCAATGATGGAGATGATGGGCAATGATGGTGGTGGGGGAGAATGATGGAGGTGATGGGCAATGATGGAGGTGATTAGGCAATGATGAAGGTGATGGGCAATGATGGTGGTGGGGGGAGGCAATGATGGTGGGGGAGGCAATGATGGAGGTGGAGGCAATGATGGAGGTGGGGGCAGGCAACGATGGAGGGGAAGGCAATGATGGTGGGGGAGGCAATGATGGTAGGGGGAGGCAATGATGGAGGCAATAGGCAATGATGGTGGGGAGGCAATGATGGAGGTGATGGGCAATGATGGTGGTGGGGGAGGCAATGATGGAGGTGATGAAATGGGCAATGATGGTGGGGGAGAAGGCAATGATGGAGATGGTGGAATGGGCAGTGATGGGGTGGTGGGGGAGAAGAAGGCAATGATGGAAGTGGTGAGGACAATGAGGGAGGTAGAGAGGGGCTGCATTATACTTTGTGAGGGGGGCTACATCATTCTGTGGGGGGACTGCATTATTCTACATTATATTCTGGGGGCCTACATCATACTATATGACTTGGGGGCTACAGTATACTTTATGGGGGCTGCATTATATTCTGTGGTGGGGCTGCATTATTCTCTCAGGGGACATCATTATATTCTGGGGGGCTCCATATTACTCCTATGAGGGGTCTACAGTGAACGCTATGGGGGGGCTGCATTAAATTCTGTGGTGGGGCTGCATTATTCTGTCAGGGGGTGACATTATATTCTATGAGGGGACTACCCCTCTATGATTCTACCCCAACACCTGCTACATAATTAAGACGTGTACTACCTTATATTATACCCTGATATTAGCGTGTTTTACCACACAATTGGTGGACTTGTATTTCTAGGTAGCTGCATAGTGGGCCCCAAGAATGATTTTCTCTGGTGGGCCCAAGGTGCTCGAGTCTGACGCTGAGTGGAACAACCCTGCTCTTAGGAGTCATTTTTGGGTTTCAGGAAACTCTAGTGCAATATGCTACTCCTGGGTCGTTGGAGGTTGCCATAGCCCTTGCTACCTGGGTGGATAGATGCCTCAGGGAGAGACATACACCGACTCTACCCCCTGTTTTTTCTTTCTAGGGAGGAGGACACAGGTGCAGACAGACGAACCCATGCAGGTGGGAGGTGTCTCCCCACAAACTAGGCTGCCTTCGGTTCACCATGGGACGGGGGCATGTTTTTTTCAGTGGTCTGACTGCTCATTATATTAGTGTCTTCCCATCTCGCACCAAAATTGGTACTCCATCACAAAAGCCACATTTTCCTGGTTGCGTGAAGGATGACCAGTGTGTGTACATTTGCTCCACTTTTTCATCTTGGTTCACCATTTCAGCTGAAGTAGTGGTTGGTGGGGAAACTGAGACTATACCGGTTCTTGAGGATGCTGGAGTCAGTTTGGTGGATTCTCGCTTTGTGCAGACTTATGGTCTGATGGGTAGGACGCTGGCGAGACCCATTGCCATTCATGCAATAGACTCTGTTGCTCTCAGCCAGAGGAGTCTGACCCAAGTCATAGATAATATAATAGGGTCTCTTCATGAAGAGTCCATGTCGTGCTACGTCTTGGAGTGTAGGCCAACTGCCATAGTGTTAGGGCACTCGATTTGGTCATAGATTGGCGGTCCAGGGAAGTAGTTAAGTGGGGCAGGTTTTGTAAAAACTGTTGGCTGGGAGCTATGATCTCTGCCATCCTTCTCAAATCTACCCCTTTCCTCCAGTGGAAACAGCTAAGGTGCTACCAGGGAGTAGGGGCAAGACTCTTCTCACCTCAGATAAACCCTGAGTCTCCGTGTCCTCTCGGGAGGAGGCATCAGGGGAGGGTGGTGGTTCCCTCTATGAGATTGATGACATTGGGGGGGGGGCTCTTTTGTCGGATTCTCAAGGAGATTACCATCTTTTATCAATCGTACATGTGGAAATAAGCTTTCAGGTCCGGACCTGTGTGTGTGAATGAATACGTGTGGGAGTCCACTAAAAACATCAGGTGGATATACGCATTTGGGACTTGGAGTTTTCGGTGATTGGGCTGTATCGGGTGTCAGCCATTCTCAGCCCTAGAAGCTTCCAGTTAGTTATCCTCAGTAATGCAGGTACACAATGTATTCCAGAGGTCGTCGCTCTGGAGATTTGTTGCGCCTTCGGAGCCTACGCTATTACCATCACCTTTGGTGACTGCGGAGGTGATTCCCAGTGGATTGATGCATCCTTCCCATACTTCATTTCCAGTGAAGTCCGGTGATAAGGGTCCAGAAGCCCCTTGTTGAAATGGGGGACACTGTCATGATTCATTTTTTGGAGTCATGACAGCTTTGGTTCTGTTATAATTTAAATGTTGCATTTTTCATTTTGGGCCAGCAAGGGTTAATGTCAGTATCCTTGCTGGAAGCTGCTTTTTCCGCTGGTCAGGGCAAGTCCAGTCTGTAGCGCATTGGGTCCAAGAATCGCATCCACCCCCTGCGTGCGTAGCATGCACTGTGGCATCTTGTACAACTCAACTACAAAAGCACACAGGTTGACTGCAAACTCCTATTTGGCCACCAGATGGCACCATAATACAGTCTGAGGAGCTGGCACGCTGGGAGCATTGACCTTGTTTCCGGAATGTCAATCAGAAATCCACAGAAATAAAATGTCCTCAGGCTTTTGCTGTATTTCTCATTTTTCCTTCAGATCCCCAATCTCTAAAGAACAGGATGGTGTCTATCTACAAGATCAGTGTTTGCTCCTAATCTGGATTCTCCGGTGTTAATCTTTATTTGACTTCTAGAGTCGCACCGTCAGAGTCTTCTATGTAAATCTGATCCGTGTGTATCAGGAACAGCAAATTATCAGGCTCTATGCTGTGACTAGAGACATAGAACATATGTGGAGATGACACTGTATCGTATTATTATTGTTAAAGGGATTCCCTGCTTTCAGAAAACCTCATCATAGTTTGTGTGTTTAAAACCCAAAAAGTGTGCTTTTTCACCCTTCCTGGGTCCAGCGCAGTTTTTCCGCCAATACCCTGATTTTTGTTGTTTGGCTGCAAACAACAAAGGAGCCAATCACTAAACTCTACATCTCTGCCAATATAGATGTCACAAACCACTCAGTGATTGGCTGCAGCGCTATTTACGTCAGAACACAGACTTGAGCAGCAGCAGAGATGCAGCGATGGACCCCCACAGGGTAGCTAAAGAATAGTTTATTTTACAGTGAACTGAGCCTGTGGATAAATGTTTTCTGACAGGTGACAACTTTGCACACGCTCATTAGAAGCATCAATACAAAAATATGGGGTCTGAGTCCATCTATTGCTGCTAATGTGCATGTGTTATTTCCTGAAACGGGAAATGGGAGTCTAGAAAATTGCAAAAATTCAAGTTTTTAATATAGATTGTGATGTTAACAATAAAAATTGACCAAATAATTTAACACACCAGGATTCAAACAATGGGTAATTTTTAGTGATGAGCGAATGCGCTGGGATCAGGTGTTATTGGAGCATGCTCAGGTGCTAATAGAGTGTCTTTAGCGTACTCCAAAAATACGTTTGAGTCCCCGCGGCTGCATTTCTCACGGCTGTGAGACATGCAGCCACAGGGACTGGAACATATGTTTCTGGCACACTGTTAGCACCCGAGCATGCTCAGATAACACCTGATCTCGGCACGTTCGCTCGTCATCACTAGTAATTTTCTGATAGTTTCCCTTTAAATGGTTCTTTGGGGAATTTTTTTTTTGTTTTGCTTAGGATTAGAGAACGATCCAAAATAAAGAAATTTGCTTTACTTATTCCTTGAATTCTCCACCACTACTGTGGTTCCTGCTGAACGTGCTGATGTTCCGTACATCAGTCACCTGACTTCTCCAGCCAATCGCTGGCCTCGCAGATGACGAGGGCTTGTACAGCAGGTTAGTGATTGTGCTGTGCTTGTTCCAGCAGTGATAAGTAGAGTAGGGAGAGATTTGACGCAAAACTAATGTCTATTTCTTCAATTTTTTAGATCATTCTCTAGTCCTAGCAAAATTTTAAAAATATATAAAAATTTCCAAAACCATCCCTTTAAGTATATCAAGGCAAGAGCTGTTGAGTAGAATGCGGCAGGGAAGAAAAATAAATGGAAATGTTGGCAGCATAAATGCAGCAAATAATCCCCCCCGAACAGACCTCTAAATAACACATCTCATTATAATACATTCTCTAAAATGTCACATTTTTTTTTATCCAGAGGAAATTGTGTTGGCTCCTAAAGTTGACCTCAATTAATGTTTCCCATTGTCACGCCTTGACGGGAAACAAATTACATTTGCATCAATCTTTATTGGCAACGATAAAATGTGGAGTTTTTTGTTTGGCTAAAACTACGCCTTCTATCCTGAGAAGAATAGCAAATATTTTCTATAATATTTCCACACAAAAAAAAATACAAATTTTGCGAACATAACTAATTATTTAATGTGCGTGACATTGGACTTCGTTACATAGCGGTTTATTTTGAATGCAGGATAGGTTGCTTTATTTCACTTTTTTTCTAGCCTCATTTCAGCCATAGGAACAGTCATTTGTGATTATGTGCAAATAAACAGAAACGTAAGTGTCTTATCCGCTCGATATAGGCTCCACGACCATTCTATAAACACATTGCTTTGCGTATGAAGGTTCTATGCAGAACTGTGTGTCTCCATGGTTACAGACTACACGCAACGCTTTGTAGTCTGACTCTGCACTGGTACATACTGCTCTGCCAGAAGGGAACAGATGGAAGGGAGTATAACTACAGGGAGCTGATTACACAGGGTAGTTTTTTTTTTTGAGTCCGTAATAATGGAGTTGCAAAGGTCTGAATGGGAGATGTACAAAAAAAAAAGGTAAATCTAACATGCGCCCACTCCGCACAGGAGGAGATGACACACAGGTATACACTATATACAGGAGGAGATGACACGCATATATATACTATATACAGGAGGAGATGACATACAGGTTCATACTATATACAGGAGGAGATGACATACAGGTTCATACTATATACAGGCGGAGATGACATACAGGTACATACTATATACAGGAGGAGATGACACAGGTATATACTATATACAGGAGGAGATGACATACAGCAGGTATATACTATATACAGGAGCAGATGACACACAGGTATATATTATATACAGGAGCAGATGACACACAGGTATATACTATATACAGGGGAGATGACACACAGGTACATACTATATACAGGGGAGATGACACACAGGAGATGACATACAGGTATATATTATACTAGCTATTGAACCCGTTCTACGCCCGGGTGGCGAGCATTTATATTGGTATATGGTCTCCATCCTGGTATGTGCTGCTCCATCCTGCGTCCCCATCCTGTCATGTGCTGCTCCATCCTGCGCCCCCATTCTGTCGTGCTGCTCCATCCTGCGCCCCCATTCTGCATGTGCTGCTCCCATCCTGTCATGTGCTGCTCCATCCTGCGTCCCCATCCTGTCATGTGCTGCTCCCATCCTGCGCCCCCCTTCTGTCATGTGTTGCTCCCATCCTGCGCCCCCGTTCTGTCATGTGCTGCTCCCATCCTGCTCCCCTGTTCTGTCATGTGCTGCCCTTTTCTGTCATGTGCTGCTCCCATCCTGCTCCCGTTCTGTCATGTGCTGCTCCCATCCTGCGCCCGTTCTGTCATGTGCTGCTGCCATCCTGCGCCCGTTCTGTCATGTGCTGCTGCCATCCTGCGCCCGTTCTGTCATGTGCTGCTGCCATCCTGCGCCCGTTCTGTCATGTGCTGCTGCCATCCTGCGCCTCCATTCTGTCATTTGCTGCTCCCATCCTGTCATGTGCTGCACCCATCCTGCGCCCCCGTTCTGTCATGTGCTACTCCCATCCTGCGCCCCCGTTCTGTCATGTGCTGCTCCCATCCTGCGCCACCATTGTATTATATGCCCCCCGTAAGACGCTCCAGTGTGTATACCCCCGTATGCTGCTGCCATATAAAAAAAAAAAAAAAATACCATAGTCACCTATCGTCCGGCTCCACTGCAGGTGTGTCTTCAAGAAAATGGCGCCGGAAAGCGCGGACTGCGCAGGCGCCGATTCCGGCAGCAGGAATCGGCGCCTGCGCAGTCCGTGCTTTCCGGCGCCAATTTTCTTGAAGACACACTCCGGCTCCTCTGCCTGTGACTGGTAAGTCAGAGGGCGGCGCCGGCGCGCATTAAGCGCGTCATCGCGCCCTCTGAACTGTCACAGCAGAGGAGCTGGGAGACGGAGCCGCACGCAGCGCTGGAACGGGGAAAGGTGAATATACTTACCCTCCTGGCGGTCCCTGACTCTCCGGTGGAGATCGCGGTATGCGTTCAGTGCTTATGCATACCGCGATCTCCTGGGAGCGTCACTCTGTGGGGGCCAGACTGCGCCGGCGCTTGCGCCTGCGCAGTCTATAAAGGCTTCAGACAGAGTGATGCTCAAAGCGTTATATTATAGATATAGGAGGAGATGACATACGGGTATATACTATATACAGGAGAATTCTCTTCAGCTGTCGGTAACAACCCATCCAATCCACACGGGCAAAGAAATCAGACCATAGATGTTCATAAATTGTTATATGTAATAATGAGAAATGACACAGGGAAAAAAGTATTGAACACATGGAGAAAGAGTGGTGAAAAAAGTCATGGAAAGTCCTGACACCAGCTGAAATCTATCAGTAATTGAAAAGCAATCCTGCCACTCAGTGAAAAATATCAGTTTAAACACCGTTGCTAGTGACAAGCACGAGACAGACAAAGGTCTGTTTCGTGCTTGTCACTAGCAACTGTGTTTACACCATCTGTAGTGTTGAGGCTAGCATCCTTGCTGACTAGTGCACTACCCAGGGAATAGTGAGGTGACAGCTAGGGACTAGGCACGTGACAGCAGTGGGGGGAAGGACCCGCATAGGGCATTAGGGGAACTTAATGCCCTATGCATTAGGGGTGCATAGGGATGGGCACAGGCTGTGTTAGGAGGTGCCCTATCCATCATTCCCTATTGTGAGGGCTTTCCTTCCCCTTTTTCCATCCCGTTGTTGGTGTGTGTTGTGCCGTCCGCTGGACCAACCCTTGTGAGTCGTGACATTAGCATCTGCTTCATCATTATATCTTCCATTACTTTTGCTCTTTATTTTACATTTTTTATTTTTCAATAATTCCTCTACACTGCATATTGTAATGTCTAATCTTACATGGAGACAGTGAAGAAGCAGGATGACTTGATTTGGGAGGAGGACAACAAATGTCCCTGAACGCAGCCATATGTGAATCGTCCTGGTCAACTCTTATTAAGATTGTGATCAACTATAGCAATTTATTAAAGAGAAATACAACACATTAAAATAACAGATCTGTCAACAACAGCTTAATGAGTTTCCAGGAATTGGACATTTGACACAACATGCTTTTGGCATAGATTACGTAATGTGTCTCATCATATGTTTAATACCAGCAGTTACAGCCATCTCCTCTGTAATCCATGACCTGTATTTCGGAGCCTCCTAACCTCATTTACTGGTAGGGGCGACATATCTGAAAAAAAGAGAAACAATGGTCCATGTTGTAATCTGCACAAGACGATTTGTGGTTAGAGAATAAAGATTTCTAAAAACCAATAATGTCCTTCTGTGTATGGAGGAAAGCTTTTAGCAGATTGTGAGAAATATCAGAGGCGGTTCTGAGTCATAGCAGAAACTACATTAAGTTGTGAGACTGCTGTAATGGAGAGCAAGGGAGCGCGGGGCAGGAATGCCTGATATAAACATGATTGTGATGTCAGTGTCCCGATTTATACAGAGAGGAGCCACCAGGGTTGTGGGGTCTGAGTCTGTGTCCATTTTGGTGGAGTCAGAGTTGACAGAAAATGGACCGTGAAGTGCTTAACACTCCTTGGGGGATGCAAAACAGCATAAGATGCCTCGGGGGCTGCAGAACGGCATAACGCACCTCGGGGGATGCAGAACAGCATCACGCGCCTCGGGGGCTGCAGAACGGCATAACGCGCCTCGGGGGCTGCAGAACGGCACAACGCGCCTCGGGGGCTGCAGAACGGCATAACGCGCCTCGGGGGCTGCAGAACGGCATAACGCGCCTCGGGGGCTGCAGAACGGCATAATGCACCTCAGGGGCTGCAGGACATAATTGGTCATTGGTCTGCCCCAACTTTTTGAAAAACAGCTGTGTAATATTAGGAATAACGCACCTAATTTTTCACATTATGTAGATAGAATGTTAGTTGTGAAGTTGGAGCACCATGACCTATATTAAACAATTGCATGCATCTGATTCTACATACTCCCAGCCCATGTAATTGACTTTTAATATTCCTATAAATTATGGCAGGGGCAGGCATTATCCCAAAAATGGCCTTTGCATATTATGGCTGGTCCGCTTTTGGAGTACACAAAGGATTGGGAAAAAAAAATCTTTACAATTTCTGATGGTGGATTCTCTAGCAAATTTGCCTTGCACCTCGCCTTCTCAGTTGCTCTATGCCACGCGCCTTGCCTTCTCGGTTGCTCTCTGCCGCGCGCCTTGCCTTCTCGGTTGCTCTCTGCCACGAACCTTGCCTTCTCGGTTGCTCTCTGCCGCGAACCTTGCCTTCTCGGTTGCTCTCTCCCGTGAACCTTGCCTTCTCGGTTGCTCTCTGCCGCGCGCCTTGCCTTCTCGGTTGCTCTCTGCCGCGAACCTTGCCTTCTCGGTTGCTCTCTGCTGCGAACCTTGCCTTCTCGGTTGCTCTCTGCCGCGCGCCTTGCCTTCTCGGTTGCTCTCTGCCGCGCACCTTGCCTTCTCGGTTGCTCTCTGCCGCGCACCTTGCCTTCTCGGTTGCTCTCTGCCGCGCACCTTGCCTTCTCGGTTGCTCTCTGCCGCGCACCTTGCCTTCTCGGTTGCTCTCTGCCGCGCACCTTGCCTTCTCGATTCCTCTCTGCCACGCTCCTTACCTTCTTGGTTGCTCTCTTCCACTCGCCTCGCCTTCTCAGTTGCAAGCAAAAATGTAATGACTTCTGTGTCTCATCCTGATTTCTTGGATTTATTGACTACATTTTTGTAGCTGTCTGGAACACATACGATATGAACCTTTATTGACTTTTTCACAAGTCTGTTTGATATTCCAAGGTCTTCTCTGCCACAAGAGTAGACCCCGGTACTATGACTCTAGTAAAAAGAGGCATTGCTAAAGATTTTGCATTAGGGCCCTGGAGCTGTGAGTTTCCCCCAAAGCTTCTGCTTTATTAATTCACTCTTTGTTTTACCAATGCTTTTCTCTTGAAAATTGTATTCATAATTTGATGTATAATTTCAGTGGTCAGCACATTTCGAAGCTCTAAATTTTACTCTGTGCATGAATGGAAGGATTTTATGTATTAACTTAATAAGTATTTCTACAGCAATGATTTAAATAGACATAACGTGCACATGGTACATAAAATCGGAATGTTCTAATATAAGGGTCCCTCTGAGGATAATATTCTGAGTCGTTTGTTGGTATTAGAGTATTTTTCTGTAAGACAATCCTCCTGTGAGCTGTAATTTTAAAGGAGTGTCCTCTTCAAACCATGCTTTTTTTTTCTTTAATTGAAAGGGTGAACTGAAAATATCCTGATTGATTCTGAGTAATTTGCTGCAATCCAGCAGCAAGTGTTCGATTTCTCTGCAGCTCCTCCCCAGGAGGAATGAGGAATTGCAAGGAGCCTATTGAATTTACTGTATTGCACAGATTTGCTTAGGCTACTTTCACACTTCCGTCTTCTGGGCTCCTTCGCAATCCGTCGTTATGGGCAAAAAACGGATCCCGCAAATGTGCATGCAGGATGCGTTTTTTGCCCATAGACTTGTATTAGTGACGGATGGGCACACGTCTCATCTGTCGTGCGACAGATCCACCGTGTTTTGGTGGACGCGAAGCATAAAAAAACATTCAATGTAACGTTTTTTGTGCGACGTGTCCACCATTTCCGACCGTGCATGCGTGGCCGGAACTCGGCCCCCTCCTCCCTGCTCATCACAATGGGCAGCGGATGCGTTGTAATACTGCATCCGCTGCCCACATTGTGCTAAATTTAGCACAACGTCCATCGGTACGTCGACTGTTTGCGACGGCCCCGTACCGACGGAAGTGTGAAAGTAGCCTAAGTCCTCCAGGAATAAAAGCTCTTTGTAGATGGTCTGAATTCCAGTTAATGAAGGGGGAGTTGGACATTCTAAGTTTCCATCAAAGTCCGTAATAAACCTTTATTACCTATCCACAGGATAAAATGTACTGTCAGGTCATGTATCTAACGTACGGTACTTGACTGAAAATTATATCTGACTGTGTTATTGGCGTTTCATGTGCTTCAATAAAAAAATACATGATTATACCTATCCACAGGATCCCACTAGTACCTAGTGATTAATCCTGGAAGTGGGGGCTAAGGCCTCCATCATTCCCCAAAGCATGACCACTATAGAAGGGTGAACCTTGCATGGAGTGGCAGTTGTGCATGCACCATGCCGCTCAGTTCATGGCCTATAATCTATAGACTAGAGATGAGCCGAGAGCTTTACGTACCAAGGTCTAGGTGAGTAATCTGGACAGGAGCTGTGTCAATCTCCTGACCTTCTGGATTCCTCAGTACAGTGCTTGATTCCCTGGCTTGCCATGACCCCATGTGTACACCCTTCGGTGCACGGAAAATCGTAAGAAGAACTCTTACCTGGACTGTAAACCTAGGTTACGCAAAGTGATCTGCTCATCTCTACTCACCATCCAATGGCAATGGGTCCAATGTGGGCTTAATTCCTCTCTAAGCGGGTGTGCATACCAGGAGGCTGGTATGGAATTAATGTGTTTACCTATATACCTATTTATTACGCCCCCGGAAGAAGCAGGAGGCGAAACGCGCGTCGGGGTGAGGGGACGCCATTCAGGCAAGGTATGCACATTTTTTCTGCCAGGCTAGATATTGGTTTCCATGCTGGGTTTATTAGGACGGATATACCTTGGGCCACATACATCGGTATTTGTTGTAGCTGCCTGTAATTAAAGCCACAGGGCTAGATATATTTACACTAAGGCAGCAACCATGTTATTGCATGCATGCTTTGTTGATTTTGTTATATTGTAACTTGTCGGTGTATGTTGTTATAGTCCTCCCTTATATCAACGTGGTCATATATATGATTATTTTCTGGTGACTATTTAGTAATTAATATACTCACAGCCTTGTTCTATTGGTGTCCCCTATGGTTTATTTTGCTTTTTTATTATGTTATTTTTAAAATTTATTTAATAAACATTGGTTTTAATTTTATGGGACGGCTTCTTCTTCCCATGTGTAATTATATGGGATTAGGTATTGGCTATATTATTTCGCTTTATTGACCTCTACACCACAGTCCAGTGGTATAACTTGAAGCTTGAAGGCCTCAATACGACATCTCCAAAATGGCCCCCATTTATGGTTCTATAATACTATTGGTCTCTTTACATTAGCCAGTGGGACTTTTGGCCCCCTAGACTCAGAGGCACTTGTGCAAATGCAAGCCCTGCACTCACTATTATTGCGCCCCAGCTTCTGATCAACCATTTGACACCACCATCATTACAGTCCAAATACCTATAGTTTCCATATAACGTCTGAGCGCCCAAGACATACGATGCTGCAGCACGAGCAATGAAAAATGGCATTAAGAAAATCTGTAACGAGCTACTACTGGGTTGTCAGGGCAAACAAATGACACACGACTATCTTTCGTGAAGCGATGCTTTTATGGAAAATTTTCCTAAAGACACTGTAAATATTCATGAACATGTTCGCTGTTGCTTTTGATACATGAATTTAATCACTTATTTCATTTCCTTCAGTGGTCAGCACATTTTGTGAGCTCTTAATGTGAATTTGCGCATCTGCTGGATGGATTTTACGTATAAACTGCTAACACGTACTTTGTGCACTAATAAATACATCTAAATGCGCTCGGTACATAAAATTAGACCGCTCGTTATACAGGACAATGAATAAATTCAGAACGCTTTGCACAAGTATTTATTTCATCGCTAAAAGCTGCGTTCAACCAATGCAGGTAGCTATGGTTTTAAAGGAGCTGTCCAAGAATTTTGGCATTAATGGGTTAACCATTAGGATAAGTCATCAATATCGGATCAGTGGCGTTCTGACACCCAACACTCCCATTCACCTGCTTTTTTTCATGTCCAGGAGCCTGATGTGCCCTGTACAGAGCCAGAACGCCACAGATCTATACACGGTGTAGTGGCTGTGCCTGGATACTACAGCTTTCCTTTTACTTTATTTAAAGGGAGCTGATCAACAGTACCGACGAACGGCCACTACACAGTGTAGGGCGCTGTGGTGCTCTGGGCGCGGTGTACATCCAGCGGTTCCTGCTGACTTGTGGCGGTGTCAAATCCCCACCAAACTATTGTTGATGAAGAATATATGTTTCAATATTGACATCCTTTATAAGTAGGATTCAGTTACCCTAGACCACAAATAAAGATCATAGTCTTGGTAGAATGGCTTATTGGCAACCAGCTTATAGACACAATCTCCACCCCTGGATTTCATACCCACTATGATTCATTGTCTGCATTCTCCGACTTGTACAGGTAGCAAAAAAACAAAATATTTTATATAAAAGGATAATCTCTGATCAGGTATGGGCTCAAGTTCCTCAAAGATGTCACAATTTTCCCAATGTGTACAATAGTCTCAGCAAACTTGTTGTTGCTTGATGTTGTCCTCCCTCTCCGTCCCTGGCATCTACACTTTTTAGTGTCCCAAGTAAAAGTTTACAATAGTTTCACACCTAGAGCAGAGTCCAGGGGTCGGTGATTCCTATGACCACACAGTCACAGTAGACTCCTTACATTCCTCCCCCCTTTGCAAATTACAGATCATGCTTGCCCAAATCTACATAGGTCACTCCAGTCCAGATGACACTGGTTCCTTCATGCTACATACTGCGCTACTCTCCTCATTTATGGCAGAGGAGTCTTTGAGATACCGACTAGGGACCATTTTGTGCCTACTTTGTCGTTTAGTTAAGCACTCTCAAAATTCCTTAGCTTTCTCCCTTTTTTAAGTCACCAATTATTGTGCATATGGCTTTTATTTGACCTTGTCTGGTGGTCCTGGATCAGCACTGGTTGTTTATTAGTACATCACAGAATAACCTTCAAGCATTGCCTTTGTACACAAACCTGTGTTTAAAGTGGTCGTTCGGTGAATAAAAATAATTTTATAAAAAAATAGCTGGAACCGGTTAAAAAAAACCACTATCGATCATCTTCAGATCTATTTCCAATTCCTACTTGGTCCGTTTCTTGTTTTTGCTTCCCTGTCCCATCAGGATATGGCAGGAAATGTCTGTTTAGCCAATCATTGGCCACAGTGAACACACGCCTTCACCTGTGATTGGCTGGATGGGCATTTTTTTGCCAATTACAATGTGTCAAGATGAGACCAGGAGGTAGAGACTAGTGATGAGCGAACGTGCTCGGATAAGGCGCTATCTGAGCATGCTTGGGTGCTAACCGAGTGTCTTTGGCGTGTTCGAAAAATATGTTCGTGTCCTCGCTCCTGCATGTTTCAAGGCTGTTTGACATCCTCAACACATGCAAGGATTTCCTGTTTGTTAGGCAATCCCTGCATGTGTTGCAGCTGTCGAACAGCCGCGAAACATGCAGCCGCGGGGACTCGAACATATTATTTGAGCACGCCGGAGTCACTCGGTTAGCACCCAAGCATGCTCAGATAGCGCCTTATCCGAGCACGTTCGCTCATCACTAGTAGAGATCAAAGGGGACCCGTGGGCGATCGGAGAGGGTGGATATCATTTTTTTTTTCTTTTTTTTCAACCCATCTTTTCAAAATTATTTAAGTGGACAAACCCCTACATGAAAAACAGAACCCCCAATCAATAAATATGGCACCAATGCTCATTCTCCTCCTGCCGTACAATTACTTTTCTCAGATCCCTCCTCTCCTAGGGAATTGCTCAGACTGAAATTATTTATAGCTTCTTATAATGTACAGGGACATCGGGTATTTCTGAAACTTTTAATTACTTTTGCGAGGAGCGAGGAGTTGCTTCTAGAAATGCGTAAGTGCAAATAGGACGGTGAAAATCACATCTTGTTAGAAGAATGAGGCAAACCTGGAAGCCTGCGAGCTGTAAATGGTACTAAAGCTGCTGGCAATGTTCCTCCACTTTGTAATGTGTGACCTTCACTGTGTTCAGCATTAGAAGAATATTTACATAAATGCCACATGGATGTTTATGGGGGGGAAAGAAGACGCTTAAATGTTTCCTACTGAAATTCGGATCTTTAGAATTTTAGATACTAAGGGACTTTGCAATTCTTCGACTTCGTGGGTAGTAGTAAAGTTGACACCATTGATTTAACCACCAAGGCAACGTGATTGTGGCTGATGTTGGGAGATGTCACATTCTAAAGGATAATTCTCCACAGATCCAATTCGTCACTGCCGTTTCTCCAGTTTTTTTGGAGTAATTTTTAACTTCTTTAGTGGCTTTCGATTTTTTTTTTTTACCTTTTTTTTTGTTTTCTATACATTTTCCACCATATTTTTTTTTTTTAGTTGTCTTCCTCTTTTAAGTTTTTTATTTCTTCCTCGGCAATTCTACATATCCAGGTATTTTAGACAGATTCAGTTTCTATACTTTCATAAATTGTTTTTTGTTTTTTTTTGGATGGGTGGCAGGGGGGGTTGGTTGTATCTTGATACAGTTACTGTATGTCCTGGAATAATTTTGCGCGCTGAGTCTTCAATTTGGATAATTCTTTTAAAGGATGTGTGACTTTTTATAGTGGTAGAGAATTGTAAAAATTGGTTGAAGATTTAAAAAAAAAAAAAAATGTTTCATTCATGCACCATTTTGTAGACTTTGGTGGGGAAAAAGGGGGCAGCAAATATCACAAGACAATAAAAAAGAAAAGTGACTTCAATAAAAATGAATTGAGCCCTACGGGGAAAATACAGTTGTAAAACACCTTCAAATGTTGCAAAATATTTTAGCCACAAATTTGCGACCTTTGGGTGTTCAGGCCAGTTTTGTCCAGCTTCTCCAATGTGGGCAGCACTGGGCATTACGAAGTCTGCCTGATAAATATGTGGCGTTCTCATGTGGTGTATGGCTGAGGGTTGTACTCCTGACAGGGTATGATGTATCTTACGTTGGCCAAGCTTTCTGTCAGGATGGTCTTTCCTTCTCAAATTACGCACACACCGGAAACTCCACAATACAATGTTTGCACAGTAACTGCCTCTAAGCAGAAGATGATGATGGTGGTAGTAGTTGGTGCATTTGAGCCCCAGTCATGAAGAAGCCGTAAGCATTTAACACAGAACTCTTTTTACTGAAGGTAATGGGGCAAATTATTCTTTACAAACAGCAGGAAACTGAGGTACAGGATTACACTCATGGTTGATGATTGCTGTGTACCTGCAGACAGGCAGATCTTTGTAACCTCTGGTTTTATTAAGTCTGAATATTTCTTCTTCAGCACTATGCTCTTTCTGCCCAGAGGTAATTCTTCCACCTAGAGGTGCAGTGGTAGTCTTCCTCATATGAAGACTATTAACTCCCCTTATCGTGTCAGTCCCCTTTTTAAGCAAAGCAGGCAGGAAGAAGGTAGGTAATTCCTTCACCAACAAAATGGCTTCCTCTTCTCAAGATGTCCGACCACCAACTGCCGCTTCAACTTAAAACTATCTCACAGAACTTGCCTCCTCCCCCTTCTATGTGACGGTAGAGTTGCAGTCATTGGCTGACTGCCCTGAGGCGTTTTTCCAGAACCTTCTGCATATTAAAACATAGCTGGGCCACCTGATCAAGCCTGTGAGGAGAAGATTAACCCTTTTTGTGCTGCCTGTCAGCAGGTCTCACAATGTACTTAAAATGCACAGTCCACCTAAAAATTCACTGCATTTATATGAAAACACACTGTATACTCGGTATCCCGTAGAAATGGCCACTTTGTGGGATACCACAAATATAAATTCATCAAAAGTTATGGTGGAACTTATGCCAAAAATCCAAGGAGTAACATTTCTCCTTGCAGAGAGTGACATGTTAAGCATGCCAAGATGAGGAGACTTTTAAGCCACAATGCTCCTCTGGGAAATATGCAAATTCTCTTCAGAGAAGAAGAACTCTAGTGCTACCTATAACGAGAGCTCACATTTTGACATGAGTAACATTTATGGCAAAGTGCACCAAATCATTTAAGTTGTGTGTGTCCGTTAAACCAACAATACTGAACCCACTTTGTATATGTAACAACTAAGATTTGTGCCTCTTTTAAGTGGTACAACCTTGTTTCCTTATTATCACAGTGTGATGTTTTAAAAAAAAGTAATAATAATTTAATTTTTTTTGGTGGGAGGTGCAGCCTTTTCTTTATATTTCTCTACGCAATGTGCACAAGATCACTGTAGCGGGCATAGCAGCTGATATGGAACCGAAAAGCTGAGGTCTATTTCCAATGCAATGTAGTGTGCGTTTACTGATGATGACCATAGATAGAAGGTGGGCGTGAAAAATCCTAAGTTTCCCTATGAAGCCCCCCTGTTAGCTTTGTTGTGTATATCCTCCATTTTCTACGATCCCCAGGTCCATTTACACCAGAGGTCCCCAACGTTTCTGACCTTGAGAGCCACATTGAGCCACACTCGGCTCTGAAAGAGGGTTGTGAGCCACATCCAGCCTTGAGAGAGGGTCGCGAGCCACATTCAGCTCCCGACCCCCTCACAAAAGTGGCTACCAAAGCCCCCATTATAGGCATAATGGTAACCAAAGCTTTTCCACAAAAATCATTCACTCCAAAGCAGTATACAAAGATCCAGGGGTTCCTACAATACCCCTAATTCCTATCAAGCACTCCCAAGTCACTGTCACATCGAGCTTCAAACACCTCCTCTGACAGGTGGTGTCATCTTGTCGCCAGCGTATCATACTTAAATCATCTCAAAACCCCTAACACCAGTATATGTGCATCCAGATCTGCTCTTCTGTACAGGGCTGCTCACAAAATTCACCATTTTCAAACGTGATCTTCAAACCTGTTTGCTAGAACTGGAGCTAATGTACCAAGCTGACAGACAGCCGCGAGCCACAATTCATAGGACCACGAGCCACATGTGGCTCCCGAGCAACAGGTTGGGGACTCCTGATTTACACTGTGCAATTATTAGTTGCTGAGATCGGCCTTCGTAGCGTCCTGATAATGAGCTGCTGTTATAGATGGTGGGGCCATTTTGGAGTAATGCTCCATTTCTCCAGTAACTGCTACTGCTGGAGAAATGTGCAGATGCCTCCAGCTTTCCCGATTCCCATGGAACCAAAGTTCCTATAAAATGTAAAAAAAAAAATCAGTACCAATAAGATGTTAGGTTTTGTAAACTGATAAACCTTTTCAGTCTCTCCTTTCATCCTTCTTTCTATCCACATGTGTACCGCATTCAGTCTGTGCGCTGTGATCCTGTCGAAGTTTAGTTGAAGGACGCGGGTTGCACCATTCAGCAGAAATTCATTGATCACCACAGAAGCAGATTTTTAATGGCATTCAATAGGAACCTGCCAACCGTAATGGCAGAGTCATTTAATGGATATGAGTCTTTGAACTTGGCATCTGTGCTAATAGTCATTGGAGCTGAGGCTGAAATCTACCGCTTCTACTTGTCGTGAGCCTTTGGTTTTCTACAATAAAATCTGTTATATGGTCTCCTCGCAAAACTATCTCTTCGTTCTCAGATCATTCTAAGGAGGGTTGTCATGACTAGGTAATGACATCTGTGTATGTATGTGTATATACTGTATATGTGCGTGTACAAAATATATATATTAATATTATACAAACACGCACTGTGGGTATGGAAAGTATTCATACCCCTTTTAAATTTTTCATTGAAGCCATTTGGTAAATTCAAAAAAAGTTCGTTTTTTTTCACATTAATGGACACTCTGCACCCCATCTTGACTGAAAAAAAAACAAATGTAGAAAAGTTTGAAAATTTAATAAAGAAAGAAAATCTGATTTTAACTTTTACTGCTTTCGCATTTGCCTTCACGCAAGGTTATGCCTCAGGCCATCCTCAGAGATCCGCACAGGCAAGGACATACTTTTTATGTGGCCACCTTGATTTCAAACAGTTATCTAATCTTCAGTCATGGTCATTGGAAGCTGGCCAGTGACCTTGAGATGAGTCCTTGTGGGACCTTAACAGTCTTACCTGGGTTATGATGGGCTCAGACTGCACAGGTAAAAATGTATACAGCAACGGCCTGATTGAACCCTGGAACTAGCCAATGCTGATTCAGCATTCTCGCCTTGGTTTTCTTAGAATGACGGTTTGGACCATGAATCAAGCAGGTCATCATAGGGAAGTGACATACGGAGACAATGCCTCCTGCCCAATTCACACACACCAGTTAAAATTTCGTAGCCATAGTCCACTGCATACTACATTTATGGTTTTCTGGTAGTGGCATAATGTAAGCTGTTTTAACAGTGTTGTATGCCAGACTTTTCCTGATCATTTGCTTTGTATGAGCCTGGATTTTAATAGCCACTTGCTTGAGTAGCTCCAGAAACCTAAAGAGCATACATGATACTTTCAGATTTGTGCGTTCTCTTACCTGAGGGCTAAGGGAGATCCCTGTTCTTAGAAATTGGCCCATAGTCATGTGCCTCTCCGATAGCATACCTGGAATCGGTGGAGATATTTGCTGTGCAGAGAGGCTGTACTGGGCCCACGGCACCTAAAGGGAGGCCGACATGACATGGTTACGTGGGACCTGGTGAGCTGATGCAGAGTTATAGCTAGGAATTGGAACAGTGGGGGGTTAAGTGGAACGTGAAGGGAGGGTTAATGGCCACTGTTTAAACTGGGAAGGAGGTGGGATTAAGAGTTGGGGGGAGTATAAAAAGGAGCACGTACCTCACGCAGGCATCCATTTTAGGTACCTGCTAGATGTGAGTGGAATCTCCCACCCTCCCTTTCTTGCTAGGTTAAACGGTGGGAAGTTGGCCTGGGAAGGGTTAGTTTATTTCTTTTATGGGGTACAAAAAAAAGGTAATTGTTTATGGTTTTGTTAATACTAATGGTAAAATGTCACAGCAGTTTGGCGGGGGTGGAGGTCCTCGAAGTCGGTGGAAATGGTAAATGGCGGTTCACTGGGGGGGGGGATCTTCAGAGGTCCTGGACTCCCCTTGGGAGAATTTAACAAGGCGTGGTTCGATTATCCCGCTGGAGGGGTATTCAAGAGATGGCATGGGTTCTGGTTCGGTGGACCAGGTTGGTTGTTATCTATCCCTGAGCTGGTGCTTTACGGCTGGGGATAAGACTTAACCTGGGGGAACAATGTGGAATTTGGATATTTGAGGTTTATAACTTTGGGGCTTCGAGGACCACCCCTCCTAATTTTGGTTGTTAAAGAAATTTGTGTCATACTTTATGTTAAAAAAAATGGCTGCTGTGGCCAATTAAATCCAAACATATGTCTCTGTCTGTTTATTGGGGTATGGAAGAGGTGTTAATTTTATAAGGTGAATAAATGCGAGGGGTCCCGTTTTAGGAGGATGGGGAGATTTTTATTCAGGTCACGGAACTCACGTATACCATTTTGTCATGCCTTATGCTATTGTACGTGCAGTGGGCAGTGTTTCTCTTGCTTCCTCTTCTGCTTTTTTACGTTCCTTTTCCTGTGTTCACTTTTCCCATTGCTCCATTTACTCTCTTGGACCCAGCAACAACAATGTAGCTGGGTTCAAAGCTTTGTGCATCTCTTCATAATCCTATTTGCAAGTGTCAGTAAAGGCTACCATTTTTTTCAAGCTGGCACCAGTAAAATGTAGTGTTCCGGTCGGCATGAGGACTGTAGTCACAGCAAATGCTACATGTATGGTAAGTAAGTGATTTGGCACTATAACTGAAAACATCAGCAGCCAATACTGCTCCAATGGACAAGAGGGATCTTCTAATTATGGGGTCTCATTGAAATGAATAGGTTAAAGGGTTAGTCACAATTTTTGCAGTGACAGAACTGGGGTTGACAATATGCTGGTTTTCAATAAACATATTCTCCAGTTATTTTGTGTTTGAGACAGGACAGGACGCATCTGGAGTGAGGGAGAGAATTAGACTCCGGACTCTGCCAAAAAGCTGCTGTGTGTACTCTGCACCCATATCTGTGGGAGTACTGTTCCAAAAATACTCTTTGTACTCTTCCTGTGGGAATACTGTGTCTTTAAGCCTCTGTGTGTACTCTGCGCCCCTGTCTGTGGAAGGAATGTTCCAAAAAGCTTGTGAACTCTGCAGCCATGTCTGTATGAGTAGTGTTCCTAAAAAAATAATCTACTCTGCAGCTGTCTTTTAGAGAGTAGTCTATCTAAAAAATAATTCTACCCTGTCACTGTTTGTGCCATTTGTGTGCCTAAAAATAATTTTACTCTGCTGCCAATTTTCGCAAGTGGTGTGTCTAAAAAAATATTTTACTCTGCCACTGTGTGCCATTTGTGTGCCTAAAAAATTATATTCTGCAGCTCCTTTTTTGTGATTAATGTACTTAAAAATGTATTCTACTCTACCTGTGCCATTTGTGGGCCTAAAAAATCATTTTAATCTACTGCTGTGTCTATACTAGCAGTGTGCCTAAAATATAATTCTACTCTGATGCCATGTTCGTGCAACTAGTGTGACTAAAGAGCGAAAAAAGAAAAAACACACACACACAAAAACAGTGTTAGATTACTCCTCCCTTGCCTCGTCCACCTACACTGACACGTCCACCTCTTCCTGTGGTTTCAAAATATTTTTTTTTTTATTTTTGCTCTGCATAGCGTAGGGACATGATGCAGCTGTATTGGGGACAGTATTAGGTTTATTGTATGCACAGTTTTCCAAAAAGACTGTGTGTGTACTTTTCATCCATGTCAGTGATAGTCCTGGGTTCAAACCCCACCAAGGACAACATCTGCAAGGAGTTTGTATGTTCTTCCCATGTTTGCGTGGGTTTCCTCCAGGTACTCAGGTTTCCTCCCACATTCTAAAGACATACTGATAGGGAATTTAGATTGTGAGCCCCATCGGGGACAGCGGTGATAATGTGTGCAAAACTGTAAAGCGCTGCGGAATATGTTATCGCTATATAAAAATAAGTATTTTTATTATTACTGTGCGTACCCATAAGTTTTTCCAATCTGCCACAGTGTCTATAGGAATTATATGTGTCAAAACAAATTTTTGTACTCTTATGTCTGTGATAGTACTGTGCGTAAAAACAAAGATTTTATTTACCATAGAACTATAGGATTAGTAATGGAGAGGTGTATTATAGATGCCTCTCCATTACTAAGGCGTCGGCTTGATGTCACCAGACAGTACAAAGGTGACATCAACCCCACAAATATGAACCTTACTTGCCACCGCTACAGGGAAAGTGGGGAGAGCCGGGCAAAGTGCCAGAATTGACTCATCTAATAGATGTGCCTTTTCAGGGGCGGCTGTGGGCTGCTATTTTTAGGCTGGGGGGTCAATATCCACAGCCCCTTACCGGCCTGAGAATACCAGCCCCAAACTGCCAGCTTTAGCTTGGCTGGTTGTCAAAAATGGGGGGGACCCCACATCGTTTTTTAAAATGTATTTAAATAATTTTTAAAAAGTGTGGGGACCCCTCTATTCTTCATAAACAGCCTTTCTAACACTGACAGATAAGGGCTGCAGCCCTCAACTTTGCCTGGCTGGCTATAGAAAATACAGGGGTACCAACGCTGGATTTTATATTTATTTATTCATTTATTTATAGCACAGGTGGCGGGTGATGAATACTCTCATCATATGCCGCCTGCTCTCACTTGTTAGTGGCAGCAGGTGTAGGCTGATCTGATACTTTAGCTTTCAAGACTAGCAATAGTTGCCATAATCATACTGTCAGCTTCAGGTCGAAAACAAATTTTGATCATCTAGCCAATTAAAAACCTTGATCTAAAGAACTCTTCCATCTCAATAACCTAATCCTTATTTCCTGACCTATTCTTCTCTAGTTTTTAATTTTGTCATCGTCACTATTAATAGCATGTGACGATATTTGCAGCCCATTCAGACTGCACAAGTAGTCCAGCTCCTCTAAGATGACACATCCATATGTGCTATCACAAGGATAGTGTCTCCTATCACAATCTCAAGGACACAGAGCCAATGTAAGGATACCTACTACTATGGGCTGGACATAGATCTGCCTGAGAATCTGCCTCCAGAGCTTAGCTTAAATGGAAGAGGGTGTTATCAGTGTGAAATATGTAGACCAGGAGAGCAGACTGTCAGTTATTACATGTCTCACATTGGTAAAGTCTGAGCAAATAAAAAATTAGTAATGTCTCCTTTCATTTAAAATAAGCTCTGGAGGCAGATTCTCAGGGTGATCTATGTCCATCCCATAGATCTTAACATTTGTATATTAAGAAAAAGGTGGATTTCTCCAGAATAACACATCGGATTACAGACATCAAGGTATCGTTTTACTCAACTTTCCATGATCTATATGCCATACAGACAGCTTAGGAGGGTTGATCATACTGACAATTCCCTTTAATCGATTGGATAGGTAGCACTTTGACAAGTAAAGAAATGATGTATTTATACACCCATGCAATGACAATGTGTTTTGTAATGGTTATAGAAAAAAAAAAAGCAAAACGCTAAAATGATTTGTTAAACTTTAGAGGAAATTTCCAGTTTTCTTGTTTTAAGAGACATTGTACAAATTATAAAGATTCCAGGAAAAACAAATTTACATCAAAAACCATACTTTATTTAATGTATCGCAATACAATTTACATATTAAATAACACGATAATATGATTTGATATTATTTTAGAGTGAACAAAAAAGGCAAAACAATTCAAGTTACAAAAAGTTTAGAAAATAAACTTTTTAAAATCGACACCATGATGAGATAAATTTAGTCGATGATTGATTGATGCTCCGTTCCTATTGCAACTATAGGTAACCATAAACCAAATAGAAAATCCAACTTCCACAAACACTGGCCATCATTAAGTTTACTTCTTTTAAAATTATTATTCTTATTATTATTCAAGGTGATTTCAATGTTCAATATCTATGTGCACT
The DNA here is from genome assembly GCF_032444005.1 of Ranitomeya imitator. NCBI lineage: Eukaryota > Metazoa > Chordata > Amphibia > Anura > Dendrobatidae > Ranitomeya > Ranitomeya imitator. The sequence goes on from NC_091289.1 coordinate 26,417,915, forward strand.
ACAATAACAAAGAAAAATGTGGGGGTAAAACTAGAAAAAAAAATAGCTTTATATGAAAATATAAAATCCTATGATTTATATACCATAGATACAAAGTTTTCAGAAGCAAGAAAATTATTTACACTTGTAATGAAGTTTTCCGCTTTAGTAAACGTGAAGGAAAAGAATGATCACATGAAAGTGTAGCGCTCTAGATTAAGAAATAATGGCTGTATACTATATTCAAATACAAGTCACTACCCCAAATGTTGGGGAGATGTGACATTTTATAAAATTGTATTATCTCCTTAGTTGGAGATTTTTTTTTTTTCCTAAAACTTTTTTATTTTTTATATATTTTTTTTATTTTTTAATTAATTACACTTGGTAGAAAATGTGTCTCGTTTTTTTTGTAAAGTAATAAACCCATGAGACGGAGTGTCATCTTCCACATTAGCAACATTTCGGGGAAAACAGACAAAGCAATACTTTGACCACAGTGGATTATGGTAGAATAAAAAGGTCAAAAAGTGAAAAAAAACAAAAAACAAACCTGAATTTTAAATTACAAACTTAAGAGGAAGGGTAATAAAAACAATTAGAGGTTATGTATTGTCGATAAACAAAAACATACTGATATTTGCAAGTAAATTTTGAAATCTTACGATGCAAAATCTCTTTGGTAACCTGGGTAGTTTTGCCAATTTTTAGATTTGTTTTTCTTCAGTTAGAGGAATGTTTCACATCTTCATTTGACAACTTATTGCCAATGTATTTTCTCCAAATTGGTTATACTTCAGTTATATGTAAATATTGAAAAAACTACTTATGTAACCCAGTAGTTGACCAAAAATAAAATTAGTCAAAAAAAAAAAAAGAAAATCACTTTTGAAGCTAAGCATGAACACAACAGAATGATAATATCCCATTCGAAAGGACCAAATCATTGACCACAATTGGACCTCCACCATATGAATAATACAACAGTATGAATAATACAACATCCATGTAATGCTGGCTTCATATTATGTCCATACTCTCCATCGGGGGGTGGGTTACCTATTTATGCCAAAAAGTACTAGACAGAAAAGGTATCTATTTCGAAAAGATGAAAATTTGGACTTTGGTCTTATTTTTGCAGGATACAATTGCTTGGTAGACTTTGTTTTCTTTCTTTTGGGACACAAAACCAAACACTGCCACTAGGGAAGTCAAAGTCCAAGGTTTCATCTTTTGGACTTCGTTTGCTTAATTTAAGTGAATGGATACATCAGGGGACACACTTCAATACCATTTTTCAGGTATGTAAGACTTTAGCTTCCCAACCAAATACTCGGAGGAGAAAATTAACCTAATGTGAATGAATTTTTGGTTTCATACATTAGTTTTCCCCTTACAGACTGGCATGTTTCATTGCATGCCATATTACAGAAATATTAGAAATATTGGTTCTCGGGACAATATGGGTCCATAATATGTCCCACTAGAATCGGGTACTTATGGCTTCCTGTTTCTTTTTTTTAAAGCAACTTCCTATAGACCTTTTGTAATTCTGGATTTATCGGAAGGCAAAACCTGTATGGTTCTAGTCCTAAAAGTCAGCTGGACTTCATTATTTGATTGTCAGAGGTCCATGTCTTGTGAGAACTTTTTGGATCTTATTAGCTCCTATTGTGATCTTTTCCTGTATTTTTCAAAAACAAAAATGTAGATGGATCGATATGGTAATGCCTTACAAATGACCTCCAGCTTTAAAATCTTGATGTAAATTTTAGATCTGTCAGGAAGTTGGGTATCATTTAACTCATTTTGAGGCAGAACAGTTTTGTAATGAGGTGAAAACAAAAATACCACTGGCTTGTTGGTAAAGCGTGGTTTCACAGCTTGTAAGAAAACATAATGCTAAAAGTCATGTTCCTTTGAAAACAAGTTGGAAGTCAGCTTCTTTAATCGTTGGTGATTATTGACCTCTGGTTCTAGGCGTTCCCTGCCTCAATCCATGTCAAACTGATCTGAAGCGGCTCCTTTTGATGTCCCAATATTCTAATATTACACATGAACAGGGATTAACTTGTTTTCTTCACATCTTTAACATTGGAAGGGTTTCTAAGGCTAAGTTCACATTAGCGTTCGGGGCCTTTGCGGAGGGCTGCATACTTCCTCCGTTAAGCTCCGCCTACTTCTGCATGCATCCTGCATACTATCTTTAACATTGGGTACACAGGACATGCGGATGTGTTGTTTTGACGCGCCCGCCGACCGCATGGGAACACAAGTTCACTAAAACCACTTTCATTTTGTTGACTGAACATACTTTTGTTTCAATGATTGTGCGCACCCATTGGGGGGTGGGTTACCCATTTATGCCAAAAAGTACTAGACTGAAAACTTGTCTATTTACCTTAATGAGATAGTCGAAAAGATGAAAATTTGGACTCTGATCTTTACACTGGTGTTTTCTCTTGTTTCCTGCAAAAAAAAGACCAGACACCACCACCGTGAGGGAGGTAAAATAAAGTCCAAGGTTTCATCTTTTGGAGACAGTTGTTGACTCAACATACTTTTTGTTTTAATGATTGTGTGCAAAAAAGTGTTTTATATTTTTGTTGGTCTTTTAGGTTAACAGGCCATGTAAATGTTTAAAAGCCTAAAATGGATAGTAACAGATATGCTCAGTAAGAGTATGTATTTTCTTTGAAGAATTATAAACTATCAAGCTGCCAGGACAATGTTGATATGTAAAGGGGTGGAAGTCTGGAGATCACCAAAGGTCCTCACAAAAATGTATAATGAAAAACAAATTGCACTGACTTCTCTGGTATTTAAAAAAAACAAAACTGAGCTATGGAATTCTATCTTGGAATCCATTTCTATTTTACGAGATGCCCCGTCAATTTAAATAATTACTGTAACCTTATAGCAATCTTGGATTATTCTAGAATATGATGGCACTATATAAGCAAAGCATAACAACAATTCCTGCAGAAATTATTCACCAGCGCTAATATGTGGATTTCAGCCTTCTGTGTAATCCTGTTAATAGAAAGTTGTTTTTTTTTCATTGAGTTGTTTTGTTTTTTTACTACGGTGCTTAATAATGGAACAATGTCCTTAAACCCAAGTGGAATTGGTGGTCACTTGGGTAGGTGGATGAAAAGTCATCAGTGGCACAAGATTTGACAGGCAAATGCTGCTTCTTTTGTTATTTTATGCCATTTTCTTTCAACGATCTTGGGAAACCCCTTAAAGGGAGAGCTGCATCAAATCTAGTGTACCAGAATATCTGAGCATTTGCTCAAAACAGTATTTTATTTTTCCAAAAGGCCTCTAAGCATGAATTTGGTTAGATAAAGACAACTCTTCCTCCTAATAATTAAGCTGGCCATGTATATGAAAGACTTGTTGGCCGTAGTGCTGAGCAATTGGTTATCCGAGCATGCTCATGTGCTAACAGAGTTTTTGGCATGCTCAAAAAATAATTTCTAGTCCCCCTTGCTGCATGTCTCGCGGCTGTTAAGACAGCCACCACACATGATGGGATTTCCTGTTTGTTAGGCAACCTCAACACATACAGGGATTGCCTAACAGCCACAAGACATGCAGATACGAGGACTAGCACATATTTTTAAGCACGCTGAAGACACTTGGTTAGCACATCCATGCTTGGATGACACCTTTTTTAAGCACATTTGCTCATCACTAGTTGACCGACAACTGTCTCCCAACTTCCCCATACACATGAGCACTTGGTCAAGTGGCCATGCACTTTCAATGGGGAGAGAGGCCAAAGCTGCTGTCAGACACCTATGGAAGGGATTTCTGTTCCCTGAAAACAAAAGGATGGGTAATTAAATGTAACTGCTTTATTCTTCTAACCCCAATTATCTGTTGGGGAAGAGTCGTGAGGCCCCATACAAATCAGATAGTTGGTGAGTAGGTTCACTATACTTTGAATCAATATGTTGGGGGGGCTTTTACATTATTTTCATAAATTACCTTCATTATGTTTCTATAGGCTTCAGTCCGCAATGGTCAAACCTGTGTAACTGATGGCTAGATTAAGCCTAGTTTGAGGCCACTAAATACTGGGTAGACCCACATGCATTGATGCATAGTTCTACTGTACCTAGGCTGAGGTTAGGTGAGCAAAACAGAGTTTATGTTCATGTAATAATAGTGTAAAGCAATGTCTAATCTGAGGCTTTCCAAATCTAATGGAAATGTAGTTTGACATCAACTAATTGGTCAGATGTTGAAGACCATTAGTGCAAAAAAACGGATCTGAAGGCCCTCTACTCCAGTAGTCTCCAACCTATGCTTCGGTGGAAGCCACTGGAGTAAATTGTAGACTAGAGGTTCTCACAACAAATCTGCAAAGCATAGTAAATGGGAATGTTGGCTATCATGAGTACCAGTGACCCACGTTTTGACTCCCAAAATGTTCCCACTTTCCCCAATGAATGTAGGCAGCAGGTGCACTTCAGAATAAGAGACACAAGACACTGTCAATCATTTCCAAATTGTATGGTATATAAAATCAGATTATCACCATTACACCTTGACATGGTATCCAATAAGCAATGGAAATGGATGTATTGGGTACAATCATAAATTAATACATCAGAACATAGCATATTTCAGAAGTCACATTGAAACAAACTCTTATACATTCACGGACATCTCCTTAAAACCAAGGTCAGTGGTTAAGAACGGTTTATGAAAGACTACTTCCCCTGAGTCACTGGTGAATTCGTTTAATAAAGCTGGCATAAATCAGGTCACTTCTTGATATGAACCTTGAGTTTAAAATATACAGTATATTGTGGAAATTCTCAACAACCTTTGGCTCTGACGAATATTGTTGCTAGAAATTAGTAAACATTTGCTCTTATCTAATCAATTTATGCATTTGCCATTACGGAGAAATATTTGACATGTTTACGACAATGGAGATCTAAAGACGGGTTTCTGCCTTTATTGTCTAAAAGGGGTTGTCAGGAAAGGCCAGTAATCGGAGGCACATCCGATGATGTCCCATGCCAGTGGTCAAGTGAGAGAACTTGCGATGCTGCAGGTGAGCACCGCAGCAACCTGCTCTGGAACCACGGGAATTAAAACGGGTATTAATGACGAGCGAACATGCTCGTGTGCTAATGGAGTGACTTCGGTGTGCTCGAAAAATATGTTCAAATCCCCACGGCTGTTTGACAGCCACAACACAGGCAGGGATTGCCTATCAAACAGGAAATCCCTGCATGTGTTGCAGCTGTTGAACAGCCACAAGACACACAGCCGCAGGGACTCAAACATATTTTTTGAGCGCACCGAAGACACTTGGTTAGCACACGATAATGCTCGGATAATGTGTTATCCCAGAACGTTAAACAACAAATGCTGTTCAATAACCAGCGTAGGGTAAGCACAATACTTTACAGTTTGCCAAAGGCAAGCTAAACTGGCTTCATCAGGGCTTGAAGTGTCCAGGCTCACACCCTGATGAAGCCAGTTTAGCTGGCGAAACATGTTGGGGAGGTTTAGGAGATATTTTAATTGCTAGCTAGTGAGGCATCAATGAATTCTAGATGAGGAAAGTGGTAGAGGCTGCACCAACTCCCTTTAATAAACTAAGACAATAAAAGATACCAGATAAAATCCAGTGGATTAGATAGATTATGTAATAATATTCTGGTTATGGATACACACTAGCTTAGCAGATTTTAATTGTCTGTCCTTTAATAACTTTTAATACAACTATGTTTTAATATAATCTTTATTTGGGGTTTAGTTGCCTTTGGCAAACTGTAAATTATCCCAGAACATTCGCTCATCAGTAGTAAGTATACATCATTTTGCTTGTTTTTATGTTTGACAAATCTTTTCTGGCTTTTTTTTTTTTTAAAGAGACTGTCAGCACAAAATGACTGTTCAAACCAAGCACAGGCACTCTGTGCACCCTTATTAGGCTCGGTTCACATTGCGTTAGTGCAATCTGTTTAGCGGATACGCTAACGGATTGCGCTAACGCAATGTCCAAAAAGGGATTGCATTTGGCAATCCCGCTAGTGCAGATGCCCAATCTACACTAGCGAGGAATGGACCCTGAACGCTGCAAGCAGCGTTCAAGGTCCGTCCGAAAATAATGGCACATCGCAGACGCATGCCAAAGATGGCATACGTTTGCGATCCGTTAGCACATTGCAGTCAATGGGTGCGCTAACGGATCCGTTGCATAGCGTTAATTGCGACAATTGCGCCATGTAACGGAGTCAGTTAGCGGACACCCACTAACGCAATAAAAAAACAAAGCTATAACATTTGAGCACTAAAGAATTCTGAAAACCTGTATGTGAATAGTCTTCAATGAGGGAAATAGGAGTCTATAAATATGAGATTTGTAAGTTGGAGGACTAGCTCAGATCTTTGTAACCCATCGTTCACTAGCATGAATTGCTGCTTGTTCAGACGAGCGTATAATAACTGACTGAGCTATGTGTATGTGTTACAGACCTAGTATAGACCATTTTATGAAATTGCACAAGAACTGATGGTACGCTTGGGAAAATAGCGCAGCCATGCACTACTTTGGTTTACGGACCAGAATAATATATGAAATGAATAAGGTAGCTACTGCACCCGTCTGCGGATGAGCCCAATCATGTCCACAATTTACGAACGTGTCTAGTCCATTTTTTGACATTGCCATCTGAACTTGGCCTATCGGCACGTAACCCCTTAATTTTTTGCACCCTGTAGTCAGCCAATAAATTCCAAACTACAAGCGGGCAGCATTGTGGTTTACCATAATATTATTGAATGCCCTATTTATGGTCGAGGTGGAACAAGTAAGGGAGCATTTCCTTCCACAATCATCATCCGTCTTATCTTTGTTATTCCACAGATCTTAGTAATTGTAGTGGAGAAAATAAGTCTTTACAGGTATTTTCACTTAAGGAGCCCCAAGACATTACCACTAGTATCGGGACTAATCCTTTTAGCTTAGGAGAGGAGGGAAAAAAAGCTAATGGATTCTCTTATACACTCCAAAAAGTATGTGAACTGTCAAATATTTCGCACTATGGGCCCGATTCATCAAAGCTTTTAAGCCTGAATGGCATAAAGAGCTTCGAAAAGTCAATTTTTTTGTGCAGCTGCGCTAAAATGACCCGACTTTAGGCATTCTCAAGCTCTTTTAGCATTGTTCCGAGAAAGTAGGCAAAGCTGGAGTGGGACAGGGGTGTCACAACCACTGATCGTCAAATTCATGATGAGCGGCGGTGTTGGCTTCACCACAAATCTTACTCCAGTAGAGGTTAGAGGAGTAGGATTGGTGGTGAGGCACGCCTCTCGTCCAATATTCCTTACTCATGGTTTTCTGGTTGTTTTAAGGCTAAGTTCACATTTACGTTGTGCGGTGCTGCGTCGGCGATGCAACGCACAACGCATGCAAAACGCAGCTTTTTGTGACGCATGCGTTCATTTTTGCATGATTTTTGGCGCAGAAAAAAGTGCATCATGCAGCGTCCTCTGCGCCCTGACGCTTGCGCCAAATTGACGCATGCGTCACAAAACGCAAGACAACGCATGTCCATACGCCAACCATGTTAAATATAGGGGCGCATGACGCATGCGTCGCCGCGACTGCGCCCGACGCTGCCCCGCACAACCCTAATGTGAACGTAGCCTTAGTGAGCTGTAATATCAGATCCTGACAAAGACTGATTGACGTTTCTGGAGAAAAAAAAAATTAGCCCTTTCACAATTTTTTTTCTGTACAGAAAAATCAGCAACCCAAATCAAGGGCACTATTCTTATAATTTGCCAGGATGCAGTGGATGATGCAGATATTTTTACTAAACCTGCAATAATCATCCTACTTAATTTTGTAGCACGTCGCAAGAATTCCTCTAACAATATGTGCACAGCTCACTCTTGACCTTAGGCCGAAGTTTCATACTTCCACATAAGCAAATTCCCCTGAGCTGTAACACCAGACAAAGGTTAAGGAGTGGCGCAACGTCTAAAAGAAAGCAATTTTGGACAAAGTCACGGCATCATATATGTAAAACTTGGCACCCAGACGTGACAAGTGATCACAAAATTTTATTTGAAGGAGATCAGCGGAGAGAAGTGGACACCACTGATCTTTTTTCTTTGTGCCATTTCAAGCGGTGCTCCTCTATCCAGAGGACTGATGAAGGTCAAATAGTAGACCAAAATGTTTCTTCCTTATGTCTGGATATGACCACATATACAATTTAGTTATTTATCAGTGCCAAGATTTACGTATATCTTCATGGGACTAGATCCTACTTGTGCACGATCTTACAGAAGTGCTGTGTCTATCTCCTAAATTACAGCATCAGTCACTAATATTATACTTAAAGGGAACCTGTCATGTTGACCATAATGTTCTATCAAGCGACACGTTATAGTGCAGGAGATGACAAGATTCATATATACAGTCATGGCCAAAACTATTGAGAATGAGACAAATAGTAATTTTTCCAAAGTTTACTGCTTCATTTTTGTAATGGCAATTTGCATATACTCCTGAATGTCAAAGAGTGATCAGCTTAACAGCAATTACTGTACTTGCAAAGTCAATATTTGCCCAGAAAATGAACTTTAACCCCCAAAACACATTTCAACATCATTGCAGTCCTGCCTTAAAAGGAGCAGCTAACATCGTTTTAGTGCTTGATCCATTAACACAGGTGTGGGTGTTGATGAGGACAGGGCTGGCGATCAATCAGTCATGAATAAGTAAGAATGACATCACTGGACACTTTAAAAGGAGGCTGGTGCTTGGTATCATTGTTTCCCTTCAGTTAACCATGGTTATCTCTAAAGAAACACGTGCAGCCATCATTGCACTGCACAAAAATGGCCTAACAGGGAAGAGTATCGCAGCTACAAAGATTGCACCTCAGTCAACAATCTATTGCATCATCAAGAACTTCAAGGAGAGAGCTTCCATTGTTGTCAAAAAGGCTCCAGGGCACCCAAGAAAGACCAGCAAGCGCCAGGACCGTATCTTAAAACTGTTTCAGCTGCAGTATCGGACTACCAGCAGTGCCGAGCTTGCTCAGGAATGGCAGCAGACTGGTGTGAGTGCTTCTTCTACTGTGAGGTGGAGACTCTTTGAGCAAGGGCTGCTGGTTTCAAGGAGGGCAACAAAGAAGCCACTTCTCTCCAGAAAAAACATCAGGGACCGACTGATATTCTGCAAAAGGTACAGGGAGTGGACTGCTGAGGACTGGGGAAAAGTCATTTTCTCTGATGAATCCCCTTTTCGATTGTTTGGGACATCTGGAAAACAGCTTATTCGGAGAAGAAGAGGTGAGCGCTACCACCAGTCTTGTCTCATGCCAACTGTAAAGCATCCTGAAACCATTCATGTGTGGGGTTGCTTCTCAGCCAAGGGAATCGGCTCACTCACAGTCTTGCCTAAAAACACAGCCATGAATAAAGAATGGTACCAGAATGTCCTCCAAGAGCAACTTCTCCCAACCGTCCAAGAGCAGTTTGGCGCCCAACAATGCCTTTTCCAGCATGATGGAGCACCTTGCCATAAAGCAAAGGTGATAACTAAATGGCTCATGGAACAAAACATAGAGATTTTGGGTCCATAGCCTGGAAACTCCCCAGATCTTAATCCCATTGAGAACTTGTGGTCAATCATCAAGAGACAGGTGGACAAACAAAAACCAACAAATTCTGGCAAAATGCAAGCACTGATTATGCAAGAATGGACTGCTATCAGTCAGGATTTGGTCCAGAAGTTGATTGAGAGCATGCCAGGGAGAGTTGCAGAGGTCTTGAAGAAGAAGGGTCAACACTGCAAATATTGACTTGCTGCATTAACTCATTCTAACTGTCAATATAACCTATTGGTACTCATAATATGATTGCAATTATATTTCTGTATGTGATATAAACATCAGACAAACACTAATAAAAACCAGAGGCCAGCAGATCATGTGAAAATATAAGTTTGGTGTCATTCTCAAAACTTTTGGCCATGACTGTAGGTTTGTGGAAAAAGATTCTGAAAAACTTGTATTTTTTTTTATCTTAATCCCTGTTCATTTTGAGCTATAAAGTCCAGTGGGTGGTTCTAGTCATCGACAGATGAGTTCCACCCACTGCACTCCTGAGCCCAGGCTATGTAGAGATTTCGACCAATAAATTTAGAATATACTGAATTTTTTAAGAAAACAACTAACAATTTGCTCTGCTCTATTATATGCTGCTGGCAGATCGTACTGATTTTACATTGCAAAATGTTTTTTTTTTTTTTAACGAGGTTGCTTGGGGAACAATCCTAGGAGGGCTCTGATTTGTAGGTTTATGTAAATTTGTTTTAATGGCTAGGATATGTGTATATTTAGCCATTTCTACAGTGAAAATGGAACATTCTCATTCTTAAGGGTAAGGTCTTTGCCTATCTAGCCATCAAGTTTTACGTCATCAAAACCCACTGATGTTGGCAGATGCTGCTGACCATCTAAAACGTGGACACCTCAATGGCACGTCGTGTTGTAGGAGGATTAAGCATATGATAGATGTTTTGTAATACCCCATTAATTATAAATCAATTTTCCATGCGCCAAAGAATTCAAGTCTGAAAAAACTAACGTCTAATATAGTCGTAGACTTCATAATTTCTATATGTCAAATTGTAAATCCACCAGTGAAGAGTAGAGGGTCCTGCATCATTAACTATTCTATTCATTCGAGTTGAGTCAAAAGATTTGTAAAGGAGCCAAGTAGATGATCCCTCCTAAATGCAAGCAACCCTGGTGCCTCTATGGATTAGTTGGCATTAGAGATGAGCAGATCGATTCGGGCCCGTAGTACCTGGCCGCTAGATGGAAGTCCCACAAATCTCTTAACTTCTGACCTCCACTTTTGATTAGCTAGGGTTGACACAACATCATCTGTGTGTGATGTGCCCAAATGATGTTGAGCCAGCCTTGGCTAATCAAAAACTATGCCAGAAAGTAAGAAATTCTCAAGACATTCATTTAGCCACCAGGTACCACTGATCTACATGCTTCACGCAAATCAATCTACTCCTCTCGAGATGGAAGGGCATAAAGTCATGTGTGCATCAAGCTGCCAAAAGAATATATCTCCCATAGGCTTACTAATGAAAAGAGGCGCTGGGGAAGCTGGCAGGTAGGTTTGTTGGGCTCGAATCGCGTGGCCACAGACTACCGATGTGGCCACACCCGATAGACCAGGGTCAGGTACATCTTTTTGTTCAACTCTACTATTAATACATTACTACTCCAAGCAGTACAGCCATCCTATTACCTTTGTCTACTGCTGACAGCACATTTCAACTAGATATGCCAGTTTTTAGGCAGGACTCCCAAAGTCCCTAGATTTTGCACTACGATAAACACTTAGTAAAACCAAAGTCGAAATTTGATAAAAATAAGTTTATCATATTGAATAATGAATTGAACAGTTGTTTCTACAAATGAAAAAAAAAATCAATGGAATTGCTCATTTGGGTTCACAAAAGTAGTAAATACAAATTACATAGTAGAATTAAAAAAAAAAAAATCAAAAACCTACCCAAATAGCAGATTATAACAAACTGCTGTGTGTGAATAAGACCAAAGTGAACCTAAATCTTACGAGTGATGATGTGAAAGTGGAATGCATGGGACGGTGTCCTGGACATAAGGGCTATACAACATAATAATGTGCTATCAACTTAAATAAGTGTGTGCAAAGAAAGTAAGAGTGGTCGCCCCATTTTCAAAATGGCAGTCGTGTAATGGATGACCTATTTGAAAATGCAAAATGGGGTCAACAAGGACTTTAAAAACACTTTGAATTATGTATATATATAAAAAAAAATTCATCAAAAGTCAAGATAAAAGATCATGAGTTGGATCTAGGGAATGTCATCTTGCTGGGCTTTGCTATGTTCTAGGGCGGTATAGGCAGTAACACTGATCATATAGTGCAAACTAGACTGAGTTTTCACTGTGTGAAATGAACAGAGGTGCAAATGCTCAGTAGGATACCATTAAGACATAAAATGGCAAAAATAAATATCAAAACTTTTATCAGTGTAAAAAAGTAATTGGGTTATTGTATAACCTATAGTCTGGCAAATAAAAGGCCTCGATAAGTCCACTTTGTCTTAAGAAGGTCAGAAGTTTTTTTTGTTTGTTTTTTTTTTCTTTAAACAAATGTAGTGCCTTTCTCTGGGGGTCTCTTTAAACGAGAGACTCCATGCTCTGTGAAGGATCCGATTCGTCGCTGATCAAAATGGCTCCATTTTTGTCCAATGCCATGGGACAACTGCCGTTTTCTTTTGTACTGACCAGGCTGAGCATCGCCTTGTAGAGGAACTGGTACTGCTCCTGTAAACAAAAAAAAGGCACTTGGTAAACCAAAATATTCATATATTCATACATGAGCCTCAATGTGTTAATATTTGAAAATGTGTGATTATTTGGGTGAGCAGTGATATGGAGCCAGAGGTGTAGCTTGAGGGAGTGCAGGGGTAAACATTTCCAAGGTGGCTTAGGGGGTCACAAAAAAAAGGAAATGAATGTTCTATTACAGATGTTTTACCAATTTCTTATCTTTAAAGGATTGTCCAGGACTATTTTTTTTCTTTTTTTTTTTTATACTATGGGCCTAAAACCTAACAGTCGGGTAGATAAAAGAGGCAACTACCTGCCTGGTCTACCTGGCGCCGGTTCGGCGAGGGTGCCAGCCCGAAGAGGTCACAGACCGCTCCTGCTGGCCATTCAGTTGCTCCAAATCAAGAGAAAGGCAGCTTCTTCTTCAGGGCTGCTCTCTTGACGTCATGCTAATTGACATCTGGATCCCCATAATGAGGCAATGGGGAGCTGGCTGTCAATCAGCATGACGCTACATCAACAGAGCGAGAGAGAAGCAGTCGCTCAGTTAACGTGACATCAGCAGAATCTGCTGTATCACCAGCAGGAGCAGTCTCTTCTCTTACTGCCCTGTGCCGGCAGGGTTTGGCACCGGGCACTGCTGAAGCTTGGGTTCATATTAAGGACTAACTCTTTTCTTCTCTTAAAGTCTTGTTGTTGTGTAGTTCAGTTCACCTAAAGTGAGGCTAAACCGCAATAACAGACAGCCCATACATGAGACTTGTGCTGTTTTTTTGTTGTTGTTTTTTTCCCCCACCCCTGGGTAATGAATTTGTACATTTCTTACAAGGACTATTATCTTATAAAAGGCACTTACAATATCTGTGAATACACCAGGTCTCATTAGGTTTATCATTTTGGCCACTTGGTAAACATCGACTGCATTTTCGTTCTCTAACTGTTGGGACAAAGTGGCGAGTGCACAGAGCGTTCCGGAAGAAACAGCGCCAAACCTGAAAAAAAAAGCAAAAAAAAACTTAGGACTGGTGAAACTCCCAATAACCAGAGTATTGGTCTGAATGTCCAAAGTGTGTCTGGACTCAATCAAATTTACTTGGGAGCATTCCTAGAATAAAACATTGGGTATGTTCAACACAATAGTTATTTAGTTGGGTAGCCCTTAAAATGTAGGGTTATCTTTAAAATGCATATTATTATTTACATGCTAGTTAGTGTAAATAATAAAGAATGATCTGATTGTTATGGAGCATAGATTAATATCAGACTTTCAAGGGTTCCATAAAACTTAAGACTTGGCCTAACATACGGGAGACAAAAAAAAACAACAGAATTTTAAGAAACACTGAGCTCCCCGATTGTCTGCAGCTCTCTCGACATGACATTATTGTAACACACACTGGCGCAGTCTCTGCGCTAGGGATGATGAGTAAACCACAGTTTTTGTAAATAATGTTCAGTTAAGACACAGGGTTTATTTTATGATACTAGAAAAACCCCTTTAAGATGTTCTAATGAAAATTGACAGTTTTACTTTCACACTGAAGCTTTTCCAACATTTTGTAACTCTCTCCTCCATAGCGAATATTCAGCGCTAATTGTACTTCAGAGAGCTGAATCTTGGAGCAGTTGCCGGAACATCTTATTCTGTGACAAGAGTCTGATTATCCAATTAGTCCAGTTGCAAAAGTCCTATAGGAATGTCCACGTCTAATTGACCTCCCCGACTTGGTTATGCGTCTGCGTCCGGCTTCTGCATTGAATTTGTATCTGTTGTCACGTTTCATATGGAGAAAACTCATAATGAAAAGTAGCGTGCGGTTAATGAGGTCAAGGATGCCTTTAACTTTGGTTAGTCCAGATTGTTAACGACTCCAAAGAGACTCTGAGACTGCAAAGAGTAAGTCTTTCCGCCAGGATACACAACAAACTTGTTACTAGTGATGAGTGAATGTGCTCGGATAAGGTGTTATCGGAGCATGCTCGGGTGCCAACCGTGTCTTCGGCGTGCTTGGAAAATATGTTCGAGTACCCGCGGCTGCATGTCTAGCTGCTGTTAAACAGCCACAATACATGCCGAGATTGCCTTACAAACAGGGAATCCCTGCATGCGTTGCTGCTGTCGAACAGAAGCGGGGACGAGACTCAACCATATTATACAGGTCTGCGACTAAAAAGCCGTTTGATTATTTTCATCTAATTTCCATGTATTTTGGTGTGCTGAAAACAAAAAAAATATTGAAAAAAGTTCTCAACGTCAGGATTTGCCACAAAATGCAAAATTCTCTTCATATTTAGTATATTTTTCTCAAGTTTTGGTATTTTTTTAATCTTAGGGTTTTCAAAGTCAAAATTACTATTAATTAATTCACATCAATGCATTGAAGATATACAATGCCCAAAAAATATAACTTTCAAAGAAAAGAACTTTCAGAGTGAGCTAATGAAACCAGCATCAACATGTTGCAAGCTGAACGAGCAGGCTTGGGATTGATGAAGCAATTTGTAAAATCACTTCCAAAAGATGTAGAATGTTTCAAATACTTGGTCACCAAGTTTCCAGGCCTCTCGGAGGCAAAATTGAAGAAAGGTGTGTTCGTCAGACCAGACATTAAAAGGCTTATAGCTGATCAAGAGTTTATCAATACCATGACGCATCCTCAAAAAGAAGGGTAGTTTGCATTTTAAAGAGGTCGTAGAGAAATTTTTAGGCAATAACAAAGACCCTGACTACAAAAAAATCGTCGGACGAATGCTGAAAGCATTTCAAGCTTTAGGTTGCCTGGTGAGTTTGAAAGTGCGTTTCCTCCATTCCCACGTTGACAACTTTCCTGAAAATTTGGGAGCTCTGAGTGAAGAGCAAGGTGAACGATTCCACGACACACACTGTTATCACCAGAGCATGCTCGGATAACGCTTTATCCGAGCACATTCGCTCATCACTACGCGTAACCAATTTGCAAAACTTTTAATAAACAAAGCTTTCGAATCTACGAATCTCATACCCTCATGCATGTTAGGCAAAATTGAGAATGCATGTGTTTTCAATGGGGAGAGCAAAATAACCCTCTACTAGACACTTCACCAAAACATTGAGTTATAATTTAACATGACCAATTTGGAAGCACCCCTACACATTAGAAGGTTAATACTTAATAGGGGAAGGCAGTGTAAAACCTGCTGTTTTCTTTAGTATTTATTTTTTTATGGCTAGTTGTTGAAAGAACTGGCCACAGCTACAAGACAGCAGTGCTAGCAGGTCTCTTTAACAATATGGTAGTAGTTGTAACTAGTGATGAGCGAGTGTACTCGTTGCTCGGGTTATCTCAGAGTATTAGTTTGTGTTCAGAGATTAAGTTTTCATTGCTGCAGCTGAATGATTTACAGCTACTTGACAGCTTGATTACATGTGGGGATTCCCGAGCAACCAGGCAACCCCCACACATGTACTCAGCCTGGCTAGTAGCTGTAAATCATTCAACTGCGGCCATGAAAAAACTTAGTGTTCTGAGATTAACAAATACTTGGAGATCACCTGAGCGTGCTCGGGAAAACCCCAGCAACGAGTATACTCGCTCAGCACTAGTTGTAACATTTACTGAGTCTTGTTGGGACATTTGTTTGCACATACGTGGAGACTCCTGATCACTGGCCACCTCTCGATTCAACTGATTTCTAGAGAACAGCTCCTGGAAAACCCTATGTCAGAGCGCGCACATTCAAGCCAGCAACATGACGATGTAGCTGGCCTGAACAGTCAGTCAATCGGAAGTGTCCACCCCTAGCATCTAGAAAATTGAGCTGGTTAGGGAGCAATGCGCTCCTAAAAAATGATGATGATAGAAGTTCTTTTAAATGGTCAGCCGACCCCATGGAAATCGGTGGGTTTCGCCAACATAAATTTCGATGACTATGGGCTTACCGGAAGTATGCATATGTGCACTCTGCAAATTCACAAGTCTGCAGTCACCTAAAGGGGTTGCCAGGTTTGCACTCTAACTGCTATATATTCATGCCTGTATTATGTGTCAAGCCACTTTACCATCAATACATTTTTCATTATTTCCATTTAAAGAGAATCTGACATCATATTTTTGAAGTGTAATCTGAAAGCAGCATGATGTAGGAGCCAAGACCCTGTTTCCAGAGATGTATCACTTACTGGTCTGCATGCTGTCATTGCAATACAATCGCTGTTTTCTTTGCTGCAGAGCTAGCAGTGCTAAGAATGTGGAGCACTGTATAACCCCGCCCACATCAATGATTCACAGAAAGCTGCCAATCAGTGGTGAGGGTGGAGTTATGCAGAGCAGTGGACTAGGAGGCATGAGACATGTAGTCCTGAAGTGATAAGCTGTGTTCCTGTTATAAAAAAGTGTTTTCAGCAGGAGATTATAAGTGACTAGATGGTGGCCCGATTCTAACGCATAGGGTATTCTAGAATATGCATGTCCATGTATGTCCAGTATATTGCCCAGTCACGCAGTATGTTGCCCAGCCACGTAGTATACAGACTTAAAATAAAAATAAACATATACTCACCCTCCGAAAGGCAGTTGAAGTCCTGGCCCTGTGTGTGGTGCATGCGGCAGCTTCCGGTCCCAGGGTTGGTATGGGCGCAGGACCTGTGATGACGTTGCGGTCACATGACCGTGACGTCATGGCAGGTCCTTGTCACATACCATCCTTGCCACTGGAACCTGCCGCTTGCATGGAGCGGTCACGGGAGCGTCGCAAGGAGCGGGAAAGGCGCCGGAAGGTGAGTATATGATGATTTTTTATTTTTTTTTATTATTTTTAACATTAGATCTTTTTACTATTGAGGCTGCATAGGCAGCCTCAATAGTAAAAAAGTTGGCCACACAGGGTTAATAGCAGTGTTAATGGAGTGCGTTACACCGCGGCATAACGCGGTGCATTAGCGCTGCCATTAACCCTGAGGGAGCGCTGACTGGAGGGGAGTACGGAGCGGCCATGTTGCTGCCGGACTGCGCCCGTTGCTGATTGGTCGTGGCAAAACGCCCACGACCATTGCCACGACCAATCAGCGACTTGGATTCCATGACAGACAGAGGCCGCGACCAATGAATATCCGTGACAGAAGGACAGACAGAAAGACGGAAGTGACAATTATATAGTAGACAAGATGGTGGCCCGATTCTAACGCATCGGGTATTCTAGAATATACATGTCCACGTAGTATTTTGCCCAGCCACGTAGTATATAACACTGCCCACGCAATATATAGCACAGCCCATGGAGTATATCACACTGCCTATGTAGTATATAGCAGCCACGCGGCATCTAACACAGCCCACGTAGTATACAGCAGTGTGGGCACCATATCCCTGTTAAAAAAAATAATTTAAAAATAAATTGGGATTTTTGTGTACTCACCGTAAAATCCTTTTCACCGAGCCATTCATTGGGGGACACAGACCGTGGGTGTATGCTGCTGCCAATAGGAGGCTGACACTAAGTGATACAAAAAAAAGTTAGCTCCTCCCCTGCAGTATATAATGCTGCTGGCTCTCAGCTAACCAGTTCGGTGTAAAAGCAGTAAGAGATCAATAACAATATATGAGCGTATAGCATGTCACATTCTAAAAAACAAGCATAAGCTAATAACAGGGTAGGAGCTGTGTCCCCCAATGAATGGCTCGGAGAAAAGGATTTTACGGTGAGTACACAAAAATCCCTATTTCTCCTTCGCCTCATTGGGGGACACAGACCGTGGGACGTCCCAAAGCAGTCCCTGAGTGGGGACAACAATAGATCAGGCCCTGTGTAACCGCTACTAACAAGTGCGCCACCGCGGCCTGCAGAGTCCGCCTGCCCAGACTCACATCTGTGGAAGTGTGGGAATTATAGTGCTTCAAGAATGCATGCGGACTGGACGAATCCGCAATCTTGCAGGCGTGCCTTGCTGACGCCTGGTGCCTAGAACCCTTGATAGACAGGGAGATAGGCTGACATCTAGCACGGAAGGACTCCTGGATGATGAAAAGAATTCACCATTTTATCATGGTCGATGAAATGGCTAAACCCTTCCTGAAAATGTCAGGAAGCCTTCCTCTACCGTCAGGAAGCCCAAATAAAATGTCCAACCTTCAGAAGGACGCTGTCCTCAAGACGTACCTACTCAGAGCACTCACTTCGTCCAGAATATGGGGGATCTTATTCCATTTTGTGGACTGGAGCCAAAAGAGATGAGGGAAGAACTATGCCCTCATAACAGTGGTAATACAGTACCACCTTGGTAACAAGGGATGGAGATGGCCTGAGGACAACCTTGCCTCGAAGGTAATAAGGGAAAAAAGTCTGAAAGAGCAGAGAAGCTAGCTCCAAAGACTCGTCAGAGTGAGAATATCGCAGAGGAGAACGGGACGACTTTCCCTGATAGTAAAGTCTGCCCGGATGAAAAAGGAATAATAAGGTCCCAATGATCTAACGGTATGCGATAGGGAAGAACTACGTGTGAAAACTCCCTGTGAGAAAGTCCCTACTTGCAGTTGTGCTGCGATAAGGCGAGAAGATACTAGCTCCGCAAACAAAAAACGGACGTGGTCAGTGCGGATCTCTGAGGATCACTGGGGGCCCCTTTCTGCTTCCGAAAGGCTTTCGGAAGCAGTGGAAGGGGAGTTATGGAAACTGGTACCACGGCAGAACCAGAGCATGGAGAGCGATGGCTCTTGGATCTCGAGGCCGAACCACGAACTCGAGTACATTGGCCTTCAGTCTGGATGTCATCCCACCTACAACTGGAGAACTCCAGTAAGGACAGATCTGATGGAAGACTTCGGGGTGAAGTTCCCACTGACTTGAGGCGGAACCCTGACTGCTGAATTTGTTTGCCGTTCAGAGTTCTACTTCTGGGATATATACTGCCGAGATCACAGAATAATAGACTTTGGCCCATCAGAGAAAGTGAGGTACCTCGGTCATGGCGCCTGATCGTGGGTACCTGCTAGATGACTGACGTAAGGCACCGCCGTGGCATTATCCAATTGAATTCGGATAGGGAGACCCGCCAGAAGGCAGTGGACCTGATGTAAGACTACCGTTCGGATCTCCAGAACAATGATGGGGAGAAGAAGACTGGCATTGGTAGTTACTAATAACCATTGAACCGGGAGAAAGGCCCTGGATAAAGAAGGAGCTCAGAGACTATTGTCTGAAAGTCTATTTGACTTGCTGAAAACGAGCGGAGCGAAGGAAACCGCTTCCATTGTTGTCACCATTTTTCCTCAGAACTCTATTAGCAAATCAAATGAAATGAGGGGGTGAGATATCTGCTGGGCTGGAAATGAGGAGAACTTGTCTAAGTGTAGCTGCCAGCCCAGGAGAGAAGGTATCGCAAGAGATATAGACGACTCAGCGTAGTCCTGGAAGGGCGGCTAGACAGACCAAACAGGGCAGGATGAGCACGCCTCTAGAGTGCAAGAGAAACATGACATCCGCCATGACCCGAGCGAACACTCTGGGAGCGGAAGCAAGGCCAAAGGACAAGGTTGTGACTTGAAAATGCTGTTGACGAATGGAAAGGCGAAGGAATTTTTGCAGAGGGCAAGCAACCCGAATGTCGATGGATGCCGGAAACTGCACCTTTTTCTGTTGAAGTAATGGCTGAGCGGAGGAACTCCATCCAAAGAAGGAGGACCATGTCAAAGGTTGTTAGAAGTTTGAGGTCCAGGGTCGATCTTACTTTTCGTTCCCCTGTTTGGAACCAAGATCCCTTAGATCTAGACTGTGCTGGACAATCCTTATACAATCCTTTGTCAGGCTCCCGCTCAAAGGATTTGATTGGCCAGTTGTTGCTGGTGTGAATCAAGGTAGTTAAGGTCTCCAGCCAGGAGACCATTGCTCTAGCAATCCATGCGGCCGCTAGGGAGGATAGAGCGCTGGACTCGAAGCCGCAAGACGGAACGAACCAGATTTGCTATCTGACAGTCCGTGGTATTTTTAATTGATGACCCATCAGGTAAGGATACTGGTAGGAATACCACAGGAGATTCTACCCGGTTAATCTGCCCCATGGCAGAATGTGCGGCTGCATCCAGCAGGTCATAGTCTCTTGCCATCTCCTCTTTTCACGGTGCAGAGATAAAAATTAGGAACCCTCGATCCATCAACCTCTTAACAGGGAAGTGGAGAGGAATTGTCCGCCTTCTTGCATCATCCACTAAATAGTGGTGATGCAGAGGGGGGAGCTCGTACGCCAAAAAGGGTGCCTCTATAGTCCACAGAGTTCAGGTCTCCAGGTGGACAGGACAGGTTGTCTGGCGTTAGGCCTGGATGCAGAAGAGGAAACATGGAGATGACACTCCGTGTGCTCGTCTGTTGATGGTTTGGGGAGATCGGTGCCCTTTAAAGGACCCGTCACCCTTAAAAAAAAAAGGCCAGGCATGGCATCCCACGTAGAGGCTTCTGTCCAGTGAATTGCTTATCCGAATTGAATGGCAAATGCTCTCGAGCGAGTTTAGTCTCTGAAGCTCTGGCAAGCTCAGGCAATATCCAATCCATATTCAGAGCCTTGTTGTCATCAAATCATTGGTGAGGGAGCAGGAAACGAAAAACTTCCGTTTTCTAGACGCCTGCACGTTTCTAGAATACTTGCGGCCCCTGCTAGCCGACGGCTCCCATGTAGGATAGGGACCATGTATATTGGTCCTGCGAGCACTCCAAACACAGAGGGTACACAGAGGGATTCAATCTCTTGGTCAGAGAACCATGGATTGGTCAGTGAAGAAGTCCACTGAGGGGAACTAGAGGATAAAGCTGGGGTCGGCGGCGGAGGGCTCCTCGGACTGATCAAGCGCCTTTAAGACCAGGAAATATTGGTCATACGCCTTTAAGACCAGGGAATACTGGCCATGCGCCTTTAAGACCGGAGAATACTGGTCATGCACCTTTAAGACCAGAGAATACTGGTCATGCGCCTTTAAGACCAGAGAATACTGGTCATGCGCCTTTAAGACCAGAGAATACTGGTCATGCGCCTTTAAGACCAGAGAATACTGGTCATGCACCTTTAAGACCAGAGAATACTGGTCATGCACCTTTAAGACCAGAGAATACTGGTCATGTGCCTTTAAGACCAGGTACTTCCTTACCCGGGTACTGATGTAGAGTCGATGCCTTTAACCCCTTCCCGACCTTTGACGCCACGTAGGCGTCATGAAAGTCGGTGCCAATCCGACCCATGACGCCTATGCGGCGTCATGGAAAGATCGCGTCCCTGCAGATCGGGTGAAAGGGTTAACTCCCATTTCACCCGATCTGCAGGGACAGGGGGAGTGGTAGTTTAGCCCAGGGGGGGTGGCTTCACCCCCTCGTGGCTACGATCGCTCTGATTGGCTGTTGAAAGTGAAACTGCCAATCAGAGCGATTTGTAATATTTCACCCATTATAACGGGTGAAATATTACAATCCAGCCATGGCCGATGCTGAAATATCATCGGCCATGGCTGGAAATACTAGTGTGCCCCCACCCCACCCCTCCGATCGCCCCCCCACCCCCCCGATCTGGCCGGTACACTGCTCCGGCTCCCCTCCGCCCTGTGCTCCGCTCCGCTCCCCCCCGTGCTCCAATCACCCCCCCGTGCTCCAATCACCCCCCCTGCACTCCGATCCACCCCCCCCGTGCTCCGTTCCACCCCCCCGTGCTCCATTCCAGCCCCCCCGTGCTCCGTTCCACGCCCCCCGCGCTCCGTTCCACCCCTCCCGCGCTCCGATTCCCCCCCCCGTGCTCCGATCCCCCCCACCCTATCATACTTACCGATCCAGCCGTGGTCCCGTCCGTCTTCTCCCGGGCGCCGCCATCTTCCAAAATGGCGGGCGCATGCGCAGTGCGCCCGCCGAATCTGCCGGCCGGCAGATTCGTTCCAAAGTGCATTTTGATCACTGAGATATAATCTATCTCAGTGATCAAAATAAAAAAAATAATAAATGACCCCCCCCCCCCCCTTTGTCACCCCCATAGGTAGGGACAATAAAAAAATAAAGAAATTTTTTTTTTTCCACTAATGTTAGAATAGGGTTAGGGTTAGGGGTAGGGGTAGGGTTAGGGGTAGGGGTAGGGTTAGGGGTAGGGCTAGGGTTAGGGGTAGGGTTAGGGGTAGGGTTAGGGCTAGGGTTAGGAATGTGCACACGTATTCTGGTCCTCTGCGGATTTTTCCGCTGCGGATTTGATAAATCCGCAGTGCTAAACCGCTGCGGATTTATGGCGGATTTACCGCGTTTTTTTCTGCGCATTTCACTGCGGTTTTACAATTGCGATTTTCTATTGGAGCAGTTGTAAAACCGCTGCGGAATCCGCACAAAGAAGTGACATGCTGCGGAATGTAAACCGCTGCGTTTCCGTGCAGTTTTTCCGCAGCATGTGTACAGCGATTTATGTTTCCCGTAGGTTTACATTGAACTGTACACTCATGGGAAACTGCTGCGGATCCGCAGCGTTTTCCGCAGCGTGTGCACATACCTTTAGAATTAGGCTATGTGCACACGGTGCGGATTTGGCTGCGGATTCGCAGCAGTGTTCCATCAGGTTTACAGTACCATGTAAACATATGAAAAACCAAATCCGCTGTGCCCGTGATGCGGAAAATACCGCGCGGAAACGCTGCGTTGTATTTTCCGCAGCATGTGAATTCTTTGTGCGGATTCCGCAGCGTTTTACACCTGTTCCTCAATAGGAATCCGCAGGTGAAATCCGCACAAAAAACACTGGAAATCCGCGGAAAATCCGCAGGTAAAACACAGTGCCTTTTACCCGCAGATTTTTCAAAAATGGTGCGGAAATATCTCACACGAATCCGCAACGTGGGCACATAGCCTTAGGGTTAGGGTTGGAATTAGTGTTGTGGTTAGGGTTAGGGGTGTGTTGGGGTTAGGGTTGTGGTTAGGGGTGTGTTGGGGTTAGGGTTGTGATTAGGATTATGGCTACAGTTGGGATTAGGGTTAGGGGTGTGTTGGGGTTAGTGTTGGAGTTAGAATTGAGGGGTTACCACTGTTTAGGCACATCAGGGGTCTCCAAACGCAACATGGCGCCACCATTGATTCCAGCCAATCTCGTATTCAAAAAGTCAAATGGTGCTCCCTCACTTCCGAGCCCTGACGTGTGCCCAAACAGTGGTTTACCCCCACATATGGGGTACCAGCATACTCAGGGCAAACTGCGCAACAATTACTGGGGTCCAATTTCTCCTGTTACCCTTGTGAATCTAAAAAAATGCTTGCTAAAACATAATTTTTGAGGAAAGAAAAATGATTTTTTATTTTCACGGCTCTGTGTTGTAAACGTCTGTGAAGCACTTGGGGGTTCAAAGTGCTCACCACATATCTAGATAAGTTCCTTGGGGGGTCTAGTTTCTAAAATGGGGTCACTTGTGGGGGGTTTCTACTGTTTAGGCACACCAGGGGCTCTGCAAACGCAACGTGACACCCGCAGACCATTCCATCAAAGTCTGCATTTCAAAAGTCACTACTTCCCTTCTGAGCCCCGACGTGTGCCCAAACAGTGGTTTACCCCCACATATGGGGTATCAGCGTACTCAGGAGAAACTGGACAACAACTTTTGGGGTCCAATTTCTCCTGTAACCCTTGGGAAAATAAAAAATTCTGGGCTAAATAATTATTTTTGAGGAAAGAAAACGTATTTATTATTTTCACGGCTCTGCATTATAAACTTCTATGAAGCACTTGGGGGTTCAAAGTGCTCACCACACATCTAGATAAGTTCCTTTCAGGGTCTAGTTTCCAAAATGGGGTCACTTGTGGGGGGTTTCTACTGTTTAGGCACATCAGGGGCTCTGCAAACGCAACGTGACGCCCGCAGAGCATTCCATCAAAGTCTGCATTTCAAAACGTCACTACTTCAATTCCAAGCCCCGGCATGTGCCCAAACAGTAGTATACCCCCACATATGGGGTATCACCGTACTCAGGAGAAACTGGACAACAAATATTGGGGTCAAATTTCTCCTGTTACCCTTGGGAAAATTAAAAAACTCTGGGCTAAATAATTATTTTTGAGGAAAGAAAACGTATTTATTATTTTCACGGCTCTGCATTATAAACTTCTATGAAGCACTTGGGGGTTCAAAGTGCTCACCACACATCTAGATAAGTTCCTTTGGGGGTCTAGTTTCCAAAATGGGGTCACTTGTGGGGGGTTTCTACTGTTAAGCCACATCAGGGGCTCTGCAAACGCAACGTGACGCCCACAGAGCATTCCATCAAAGTCTGCATTTCAAAACGTCACTACTTCACTTCCGAGCCCCGGCATGTGCCCAAACAGTGATTTACCCCCACATATGGGGTATCAGCGTACTCAGGAGAAACTGGACAACAACTTTTGGGGTCAAATTTCTCCTGTTACCCTTGGGAAAATAAAAAATTGCAGGCTAAAAGATCATTTTTGAGAAAATAATTTTTTTTTTTATTTTCATGGCTCTGCGTTATAAACTTCTGTGAAGCACTTGGGGGTTCAAAGTCCTCACCACACATCTAGATTAGTTCCTTTGGGGGTCTAGTTTCTAAAATGGTGTCATTTCTGGGGGATCTCCAATGTTTAGGCACACAGGGGCTCTCCAAACGTGACATGGTGTCCGCTAATGATTGGAGCTAATTTTCCATTTAAAAAGCCAAATGGCGTGCCATCCCTTCCGAGCCCTGCCGTGCGCCCAAACAGTGGTTTACCCCCACATATGGGGTATCAGCGTACTCAGGACAAACTGGACAACAATATTTGGGGTCCAATTTCTCCTATTATCCTTGGCAAAATAGGAAATTCCAGGCTAAAAAATCATTTTTGAGGAAAGAAAAATTATTTTTTATTTTCATGGCTCTGCGTTATAAACTTCTGTGAAGCACCTGGGGGTTTAAAGTGCTCAATATGCATCTAGATAAGTTCCCTGGGGGGTCTAGTTTCCAAAATGGGGTCACTTGTGCGGGAGCTCCAATGTTTAGGCACACAGGGGCTCTCCAAACGCGACATGGTGTCCGCTAACAATTGGAGCTAATTTTCCATTCAAAAAGTCAAATGGCGCGCCTTCTCTTCCGAGCCCTGCCGAGTGCCCAAACAGTGGTTTACCCCCACATATGAGGTATCGGCGTACTCGGGAGAAATTGCCCAACAAATTTTATGATCCATTTTATCCTACTGCCCATGTGAAAATGAAAAAATTGAGGCGAAAAGAATTTTTTTGTGAAAAAAAATTACTTTTTCATTTTTACAGATCAATTTGTGAAGCACCTGAGGGTTTAAAGTGCTCACTAGGCATCTAAATTAGTTCCTTGGGGGGTCTAGTTTCCAAAATGGGGTCACTTGTGGGGGAGCGCCAATGTTTAGGCACACAGGAGCTATCCAAACGCGACATGGTGTCCGCTAACGATGGAAATAATTTTTCATTCAAAAAGTCAAATGGCGCTCCTTCCCTTCCGAGCCTTACCATGTGCCCAAACAGTGGTTTACCTCCACATGTGAGGTATTGGTGTACTCAGGAGAAATTGCCCAACACATTTTAGGATCCATTTTATCCTGTTGCCCATGAGAAAATGAAAAAATTGAGGCTAAAAGAATTTTTTTGTGAAAAAAAAGTACTTTTTCATTTTTACGGATCAATTTGTGAAGCACCTGGGGGTTCAAAGTGCTCACTATGCATCTAGATAAGTTCCTTGGGGCGTCTAGTTTCCAAAATGGGGTCACTTGTGGGGGAGCTCCAATTTTTAGGCACACGGGGGCTCTCCAAACGTGACATGGTGTCCGCTAAAGAGTGGAGCCAATTTTTGATTCAAAAAGTCAAATGGCGCTCCTTCCCTTCCAAGCCCTGCCGTGCGCCAAAACAGTGGTTTACCCCCACATATGAGGTATCAGCGTACTCAGGACAAATTGGACAACAACTTTCGTGGTTCAGTTTCTCCTTTTACCATTGGGAAAATAAAAAAATTGTTGCTAAAAGATAATTTTTGTGACTAAAAAGTTAAATGTTCATTTTTTCCTTCCATGTTGCTTCTGCTGCTGTGAAGCACCTGAAGGGTTAATAAACTTCTTGAATGTGGTTTTGAGTACCTTGAGGGGTGCAGTTTTTAGAATGGTGTCACTTTTGGGTATTTTCAGCCAAATAGACCCCTCAAACTGACTTCAAATGTGAGGTGGTCCCTAAAAAAAATGGTTTTGTAAATTTCGTTGTAAAAATGACAAATCGCTGGTCGAATTTTAACCCTTATAACTTCCTAACAAAAAAAAATTTTGTTTCCAAAATTGTGCTGATGTAAAGTAAACATGTGGGAAATGTTATTTATTAACTATTTTGTGTCACATATCTCTCTGGTTTAACAGAATAAAAATTCAAAATGTGAAAATTGCGAAATTTTCAAAATTTTCGCCAAATTTCCGTGTTTATCACAAATAAATGCAGAATTTATTGACCTAAATTTACCACTAACATGAAGCCCAATATGTCACGAAAAAACAATCTCAGAACCGCTAGGATCCGTTGAAGCGTTCCTGAGTTATTACCTCATAAAGGGACACTGGTCAGAATTGCAAAAAACGGCAAGGTCTTTAAGGTCAAAATAGGCTGGGTCTTGAAGGGGTTAATGCAAAAATACTGTCACCCCAGTGTGAGCTGGCCGGGTGGACCAAGATGGCCACCGGGAGCTGCAGGGTTGATAAAATCTCGCAGAGAGCGAGAAGCGCCAATTTGGGGGGTGGAGCCACAGACACGATGTTGAATAGGCCCAACCCGGGGCCTAAATTTCTGTAGCTGGCGGGCGACACCAGCGGGGCGTTCCAGGCAAGACTTCCAGGATGCGGCCTACAAATCGGCCGAAGCCGGGGACTAAATTTATGCAGCCATCCAGAGCGTTACCTCAGAGAGGTGGGCCACAGGGAAGTGGCTGAGGCTGCCTGTCAGCATGTGCATATCCCACTGAAGATGGATCCACTCACCATTGATGCGCGTCCCGGCATGGAGCCGTCGCGGATGTGGGTTTCAGCGCTGTTCTGTGCAGCGTGGATGGTGCAGGGATAAGCCTCAATCCATCATCCGTTTGTTAGGGAGGTGGAGAGGACCCGTCCGCCTCCTTCTGCCATCCGCTTTCACAGTGGTGGGACAGTGGGGGCTGCTCGGACGCCATAGAGAGGGGCCTCTGTACAGCCACGGAGTTCAGTCCGGGTGGACAGGGCCAGTTGTCCGGCATTAGGCCTGGCTCCAGGAGAGGATACATGGAGGCGACACTCCATGTGGTCGCCTGCTGCTGGTGTGGGGAGATCGAGACCATGAAAGGAACCGTCGCCCCTGAAGTGAGCTCAGGCATGGCGTCCCACGTCGCAGGAGAGGGTACGGGGAGGTATACTCGCCGTGCTCGCCTGTTGATGGTTCGGGGGAGATCGGAACCTTGAAAGGATCCGTCGCCCCCTTCACTCCGTTAATTAAAAAATAAAAATTTACAGAAAAGTAAACAATAATAAAAAAAAAAAAACGTTGGGGTCTGAAACAGTCCCATGTGCCTCCTACGGACACTAAGCAAGAACTGGTTAGCTGAGAGCCAGCAGGAGGGTGTATACTGCAGGGGAGGAGCTAACTTTTTTTTGTATCACTTAGTGTCAGCCTCCTATTGGCAGCAGCATACACCCCACGGTCTGTGTCCCCCAATGAGGCGAAGGAGAAATAGTTATATACTCACCCCTTGGATCCACCAAAGCTCCGGCGATACGCGCGCGGCTGTGCCGCCATCTTCCGTTCCCAGGATGCATTGCGAAATGACCCAGATGACTTAGCGGTCTCACGAGACCGCTAAGTCTTCTGGGTAATTTTGCAATGCATTGCCGGGAACGGAAGATGGCTGCAGGCGCGAGCGGCTCGGCGGACTATGGAGGGTGAGTATAGCAGGTTTTTTTTTTTTTTTATTATTTTTAACATTACATTTTTTTACTATTGATGCCGCATAGGCACAATAGTAAAAAGTTGGGGACACACAGGGTTAATAGCAGCGGTAACTGAGTGCGTTACCCGCGGCATAACACGGTCCGTTACTGCCGGCATTAAGCCTGTGTGAGTGGTGACCGGAGGGGAGTATGCGGGCGCCGGGCACTGACTGCGGGGAGTAAGGAGCGGCCATTTTCTTCCGGACTGTGCCCATCCCATCGCTGATTGGTCGTGGCTGTTTTGCCGCGACCAATCAGCGACTTGGATTTCCGTGATAGACAGACAGACGGAAGTGACCCTTAGACAATTATATAGTAGATACGTTGCTGGAATCAAGGTGTCTGCCACTACTACATCATGGTGCTCTCAGATTACATAGCAAAAAAACTGAGACAGACTCCCTTTAAATTATGCAATAAGAAAAGTTGTGCAGAATTTTTGGTTAGTTTTAAGCTGGGAAAAGTTTAGCTAATGACACTGTAGGCTTCTCTTTAGAAAAAGAATCGTTCCAGCTCATCCCCCTAGCCGACTATCTTAGTTTTGCATTTGTCCAAGTTAAAAACATGACATTTGCATGGAAATGACCCAAATAATTTTAAAGTATCGCAATCTGGCAACATACGGTGGAAAGTTAATGACTTGTAAAAAAAAAAAAAGATTTTAAGAAGAAACCCCAAACTATAAACAAATTAAGGCACAAATCATCAAATTAATACAGCTGCTTCTTGGCATTTCAGGATTCGTATTTCTGAAACTAATTTGTGGATGTAATTATTCCCGGATTTTTAAATGATTAAATTTATAGCAATTTTTACTTCGAAAGGAAGGGAGGCAAAAAAAAAAACTAATTTTCAGCTACATTTCCTTTAGCGATAATTAAAAAAAAAAAAAAAAAGACTGTGGTTAATGTGCGTCAAAGGCACAAGACAGTTACATCTTATGATAAATATGAAGTGAAGACCATTTGCTGAAAAGTTACACAATTATTGTGGATAATGATAAAAAAAAGTTCTTGGGATAATTAAATTAACTTTTTTTTTAAACACTTGTAAGTTCTCGATTAACATTAAGAAATAAGTTTAATCAAAATAAAGCATAATACTCATTTCCGATACAGTATATTGTTCCCAATTGCCGTATTTTTCTATCTGGTATCACGAATATATATCTTTTGCAGTTTTTTTTCTTAATTAATAATGAGAAGCAATGATAATAAAAGCACAAAAGAAGCCATACCAGCCCACTATTAACACTATGGCTGTCTCTGATGTAGTGACAATGTCCTGACCACCAGTAATCTGACTGCTGACGCCAGTGATTGCTTTTCACGGTCAAGCGATTGGTGGTCAAGACATCATCCCGTCAGTGGAGCTGCAGTGCTGGTGAGTGGTGGATTTCGCTGGGGAGAAGGAATGAAAAATCATTGTGTTTTTTTTGTGTTTAAAATAAAGTTCCCGGTAATCTCCCCCCTCCCTCCCCCTGTGCGCCCGCCCGCTGGCATTAAAATACTTACCCGGCTCCCTCGGCGCTTCCATCCTCTCAGCATCGCAGCTCTTCCTGTAGGAGCGGTCACGTGGTGCCGCTTATTACAGTGATGAATATGCAGCTCCACCTCCGCTCATACAGGAGGAGCTGCGACGCTGAGAGGATGGAAGCGCCGAGGGAGCCGGGTAAGTATATTAATGCCAGCAGGCGGGCGCACAGGAGGAGGGAGATTACCGGGAACTTTATTTTAAACACAAAAAAACCCCAATGATTTTTCATTCCTTCTCTCCAGCGAACGCTGCTGGGAAGAAGGAATGAATTCTGGATTCAGCACCCAAAGCAGGGGACAGCGCTTAACTCTAGCGCTGTCTCCTGCACGGTGCGTGTGGTACCCAGTCGGCACACGGTTGCCGCACGTGTGCCACACTGATGTGCCAGGTAAGCACACGGACACGGATAACTCCGGTACCAATTTTTCCGGTACCGGAATTATCTGGACTTGTGGGACAGGCCTAACGAACCGTATGGCGTACTCAGGCAAGTAAAATAATGATGAAAATTGGACATTTTAAACCTGGTGACAGGTTCTTTCAACACTAGGTTTGCGCTAATGTTATACATACAAGGAAGGGTGCACAATAGCAAAAATTAAAATTATGGTTTTACCCTTCGCCACGACAGCACCCTGTTACTCATTGTGGGTGCTGTCGTGGCTCATTAAAAGGGCATTACCGGTAAGTAATCCGGCTTTTTTGCCACCGAAGATAGCTGGGCTTCGTGCTTATTTCCCACTTCCATAGACGAGTCTTGCACATATTGTCCTCACCCAGTAGAAAAGGGGGTGATATTAACCAGGGCTGGGCCTTCTCGAAGTCAGGATGCCATAGCACGTACATGGTCAGCATGTATGCCTTTGGTTTGAGCGTTCCCATCGGAGGCATGGTTTTGAACATGCATATAGAAGTAAATGTCGCAAATAGCATTTCTGCTGTAAAAAATGTGAACCAGTGCCTGATATATATATTTTTTTTTATTGACACCTCTATATTGAATGGTGCAATAGACTACACCATTTCATACATTAAAGATACAGACACCAAGACACCATTGAAACATTAGGGTGGTGGATCCAGTGGATATGCCAAATGTATATCACAGATTAAGTGTGATCATGTCCTTCTATATATAGTGACGACTAGAACTTGCTCTTTTTTTTTGCCTTTATATCCCAACTTTTCCAATTAATCAAAAACGTGACTCAGGTTTTATGTGTCCTTCCAACTGCCGGTGCCTACACTAATTATGAGAACCAGACCCCAATAAAATTGGCTGGCAATAGTCTTTTATGTGTGGCCGCCTTTTAATAAAACCCAAATTAACCATGTAGACTTTGTTCTCCAGCCAGCTGTTAGACCCTTAAGACCAACACATGGATTATAATTGGGATATGCCAAAGTTAAAAACAATATAAAAGATATTTTTTTCCAAAGTACCATTAAATGGTTGGAAAAAAACCACAGCACATCAGTACCAAGTAGTAGATACTTACTCATCATGCACAATGGTAGGCCCATCTCGTGTTAGAGCTTCTTCTTTTATCACATTGATAAGTTCAAAAGCGCTGCTTATTGGGGCATCTGGGTTTGGCCATTTCGGACATTGAAAGTGACGAACCTCCAAAACGTAATCATCCTGCAAAAAGAAAAGGCACCAAAAACACTGAGTACCAAGCCAACTTTCATACTTCTGTATACCACTAATAGGGCATACCATTTTTACCCTTGGGGCTCTCTTAAAAAAAAAAAAAGTTGGTCCAGTTTGGGTCCATAAGATTACGGGCAGTCTGTTATAGATATTTATCGCCAACCAAGCAAACACCAGAAGACTAGAGATGAGCGAATTTTTCAATATTCATTTCGGATTACGATCGTCGTATTTGCAATATTCGCCGGGCATAGCCAAACGCCATTGCAGTCAATGGGAGTAAAGATGAGCGAAAATGTTCAGAAACTATCGTGAAACATAAATTCGGCACAAATAGGGCACCGATATGGCACGAATATGGCAAATTCGGATTCGTCAGTCGTATTCCGAACATTCGCTCATCTCTACTGAAGACCGCGACTGATTATCATTTTCTGTGGTTCCATTGTCAAGGTTACTTCCTGAGTAGTGGGAACAAAATAATTCAACTTTTGGTCCGATTACCTGTGTTGCTTCAAGAATAAAGTCATGGATGATAATTTGCTCCTCGTTAGAGAGACAGAGCCGATCTTTGCTGATCAGGGTCACAGTAAAGGCCTCACAGTTCATGGCTTCTTCACGACTCGGCCAATAAACAAACTCGTCCTCAGTCTGAAAAGAAAATTATATAGACATGACAATGAATAAAGTGGCACGATTCGCACTAAGGCTACCAGATGTGAAGCAATGTTTCCATTCCCACCAACAACATGCCATCTGGAGAGTGCAACGTTTCAGACGCTTTGCATGTAAATCATTACATTGTCTGTAATTAGAAGTTTTGCCCTTTTCTCCTAGAAAAAGGAAAAACTTATTTTCTTGTTAAGGCAGCTACCCTCCCCCTCCCCCCCCCTTCTCTTTTCCAAATTAGCTTCTGAGTATTCGAAACAAGCTGAATTATTCATTAGGCGTGGAAAACAAGATCATACTCCTTGACCGATGACATTAAAAAGTACATCTGACAGATGTTGTGTTTCCAAGCAATTTAGTGTTCATTAAATACATTTAAGAAACGCAAGATGGAGTTAACCCCTCAATGAGGACGTTGGGAGTAAAACTTCACAAACAGTGAAAAAAAAATGTAGATTTTTATTTTCCTCAAAACCACGTAAACCAAAGAATTGCCAAAGGGAACGTGTCACCAAGTTTCCTTTATCGAAATGATGGCTACTTCCTTTTGTGTAAGTCAATTAGAATCCTATCGATCCGTTCCTTACAGTTCTATAACCCATGATTTCTGGAAAAATTAACAGTATACCTCACTCTTCCTGTAAGTCACTCCCTGGTACTCAGCGTCCATCAGTCTGACGGACTTGGTTAGTAGAAAGCACTGAGGTTGGTCCATATCCGCCAAAGGCAGATGGTTAGCAGGCTCCACAGTTGGTTGGCTCCACGGTTGGTCTGTACCCATTCATCTGCACTGTGAGAGCTCATCAACCAGGAGAGTGATGTACAAGGTTAATTTCCCCAGATATCCTGGGCTACGGTGCTATAATTTAGTGGCACAGAAGGTGGCAGCAGTTTAGATCCAGAAAACTTGGTTGCCTTTAACACCACATTTCGTTATTTTTTTTTCTTGTTTTTGGGGGTTCCTGGACTAAAATGTTAGTTACTGCACTAAATAATATCCTTTCTAAAAAGAGGGTAAACTTTTTTTTTGGCTGTGTCTGCTCTTATCGTCTACCTATTGGGAATGTGAAAGTACCAAATGATCCCTCCCATAATTATGGAAGGATGCTACATGAAGAAAGTTCTCAGGTATACACTTGAATAAACCTGAACAGTTAAGGGTTTTTGGGGGGGTTAAGAGCTTTTATATTTTCTTCAAAATGCCAGTGCATGTTCTCTTGTTACCACCCTCTTGCATACTGTAAAGAGATAGGTTTACTTTGGATGCAGATGAAGCCCAGTTGAAGTTGCCATTTAACAGGGGTATGGGCTACACATTTATAGGATAGGCGATAAATGTCTGATGTGTAGGGAAGGTTACCCCGCTCAGTAGGGTTTGCTAGCCCAGTTTCTTATTTGAAATTGCATATGAATGGAATGTTAAGGCTGCTCACCAGATCTAGTTATGGCATTGACAGAGATAGTAGAGTACAGCACTCAACTGCATATCAAAGAGGAAAAAAAAGCTTGGACTCCAATACTCATTATTGGTAGAACTTTCACAGAATGTAAATACCAGATCATGAGGTGTTGTGCCAAAGTCAACTCTAAACCAAGATTCAAGAACATGTACGTGTACAGGGAGTGCAGTGATGTAGAACTTCCCTTACTAGCGGCAGATACATGCGCACTAATATGCTCTTCAAAAGTAAGCAATAAAGAGTTAGCTCACCCAAAAGCGCAACATGCCAACATCAACGATATATCGAGGAATCCCAAATGTGAACAGGACAAATACTGGGGAACCAAGACTACATGATGAGAGGGTAACTCCAGAATAAATGCACCATCTTAGTCATGGATTTCACGGAAATGGATGATGTGTTTCGAATTATGCACGTATTGTAACATGACATTTAAAAAGAATAGGTCATTTAAAAGAATGCCAAGAGTTTTGATTTTGGGTTGGTCCTCACTGATTGCTAAATTGAAGGAGGAGATGAGCTCAGGTCAACGATGATCTCATCTGAAACAGAAGACGGGCTCACAGGAAAGTCCATGGAGTCCGTCTTCAGCCTCCGCACAGCAGCTCTGACTTGATTTCAGTGTTGTACCGGGAGGCTTGAGACAGATGAAATAAAGTAGTAGTTCTCGGCAAAGCAAACTTTTATTGAGACCATCTTTAGTGCTGGAGGAGAGCTTCTCTTCCATTTTAATAAGAAGGTTTCAGCCCCAAGCTGTCAACACTTTTGACATGTCTCTTACTTTTTGAAACGAGTGGTGATTAGCTGTTCACATTTAGCCGAGTTGGTGGAAGTGGCTGAAGGTGAAATTATACGATTCTATGCTCACTATATAATTTTACTACTCATTCTTTTGTGTTTATTACCACTCTATACAATGATTACAACAGCTGCTTTCTCTTATTATTGGAGACAAACATTTAGAAAACGTAAGAATTCCATGCCACAAATAAACCTTTTTTTTTGTGAAAACGGGGTTAATTTGGTCTCCAAGGATTAACCATAAACCTACAGTGGAGATCTGATCCCGGATGCTCAGGATGGGGGCTTTCTGTATTTCACACCCTGAGAGTATTTAGTCGGCATCAGTGATTTTTACCTCCTTTACGGAATGAGTCGGCCGGTGTAAGAGCAGGAATTGCTATTGAGTGGAGTTAATCTAGAACAATCGTCCAAGTGATTTCACATTAATGTCGGTAATGTCGTCTCCCCATATTCCTATTAAAAGGTCATCTGCTCGTACTCTAAGCAAGACTCCATTGAACACCTATTACACGCACTTAATTGCAGTTCATGACTAGAAGACGCTTGTAATGCTCACTGTGGGGCACTAAGAACATTTTATGCAGGGTTTAATTTCGGTTAAATAGACCTACACATGGAAAGTGTCTCTCTCTGATATTCTACGTTTTATGCACCTCCAGCTTACACCTGCTAAACGCCCAAGTGCTTCTTCTAACCATAAATTTCTAAAAGGGATTGGGCCCTCAAAATTGTTTATTTTTTTACTTTAAAAAAAAAAAAAACGGAAAGTGAAAAATTCAACTTATTTTTCTTTTTGTCTCTTTCTGTGCATATTAGTGACCACCATCTTCCCGGAAATTTAACTGCAGTATGATTTACGTGAGCCACATGGACCATAGGACACAATAGAAGGGAGATATTGATTGACTTTTAAGGAAGTGTCTTGTGGGAATGCTCTGTGGCCTGTGCAGAGGTCACTGTGCAGAGAGGGGGAGGAGGTGAGCTGTGACCATCACTTGTATAGTCAATATATAAGTTTTACTTATTGTAATCCTGCAAGGACTACTGAAAAGTCATCTCTACAGGACCTATTAAGTGTCTCAGTAGTAGGGGAAAACGGCAAGATTTCAATGTATGTATACCGTATATAAAAATTTTATTTGGTGACACGGAGAATTGAAAGCAAAAGTCAAAGCTTGATAAATATGTAACACAGAAACTTGATTTAAGCAGCAGGTTATTTGCAAAAGATACTTTCCGATAAAGAAATGCTATATAATGATGCCAAACAGGGGGCTGTGTAATCTATTCAATGAGACTGCGTAATATTTAGCCCCAAGTAATAAAGTCCTCCTTGGTAAGGATAAACACACGGTGTGCATTTTTAAATCCTTATGCAAAAACTAAGAATTAGATGTCAACATTTGTTTTGGGCAGTGCCATTGTAGCAGTCCATAACTTTGGTTAATACATGGAACAGCGTGCTCCGTAATTGTAATACACCCTAAAAAGCATCTGAAAGGGAACTGTTCAACACCGACAACATTATTCATAAAAACTAGGTAATGTCGGTTCTGTTAAAGAGGCAGTCAGACGATTTTCTCCGATTTAGGCTAAAGGAGTACGCACTTGTGTACATCAATCATTTTGATAGGGTGCCGAGAAAGCAAAAACAAACAACAAAACTCTCACCACCTAGATGTGACCAATATTTTTTTTCTAATACAATTAAATCATTTTTTTTTAATGAAATAATACAAATCTGGCTAGAGTTTATAGGAAGCCTCCCCCAACTTTGTACGACTTGGATTTCTAAGCTCACCAGCATTAATTTACCTATACATTTCCTGCAAGCAGCTCACTACAAGTGATGAGCGATCGTGCTCTGATGAGGCGTTTTCCGAGCATGTTCGGGTGCTAAATGAGTGTCTTCAGCGTGCTCAAAAAATATGTTCAGGTCCTCGCGGCTGTTCGACAGCGGCAACACATGCAGGGATTGCCTAATAGCTGCGAGACATGGAGCTGCGGGGACTCGAACATATTATTCGAGCACGTCAAAGACACTCTTTTAGCGCACGGCCATGGTCAGATAACCCCTTAGCCCAGCACGTTCACCTCATCACTACATCAAATTCATCTACCGTCTTTCAGTCGTACCGATATGACACAAAACTGATAGGTTCCCTCGTGGCAGGTTTGCATTGATTATTACCAATCCCTTTATGAATCTCTGCACAGAACATGTCCCCCAAGGGCCTGTTGAAACTCAACTTGGCCGTCAAGGAATACAAGGGAAAAAGAAAATCTTAAAAATTAGGAAAGTTCACAAACATAAATGACAAGCTCAATCTCTTATTGGGCAGTGTCAATGCTGCTGTGGTGAGGCGACTAGACCCTTCTTCATCAGGGAAGCCCCAACTTTTCTCCCACGGTTTCCACCTCTAGTAAGAGAGCAGCGATCAAGACCATGGTATACATATCTTAGTACGTTCAAGCGTTCCGACTCTACATATTGTGCTATGTCCATCACTCGCATTCAGTTTCTTTGTTCTAGAGAAATAACATTTCGCTTTCCGTGGTTTTTCCGCCCGTGGTAAAATGAGATTTTATTGCTTTAAAATTGTGCCTAAATTCTTTATCCAGGAAAAATGATTTTCCCTTCTTCCTGTGGAGGACCGAGAAGCGTTCCCCTCTGGTCATAAAATAACACACCTTGAAATGTGCATGTTTTCAGGCTCCTCACAACAGGAGACCGCATGGATAAATTAAAGCTCCGAATCTGGAAAATTGTCATGTTCTGCCGATTAGACCGTCTGAGCTGTGATATTCTGAGGAAGAAACTTCCGAACTGATCGGTGTTTAGGACTAATGCTCTCGGCCTTTAGATTATAAGACGCGGCTGGCATACTTGCCAACTGTCTGAATTTGGCCTGGACAGTGCCACGAACTGGACAACCTGTCCATGGGTTGAGTTCCGCTACTTCTAGTACCACACACAGAGTGGACATGCATGACTATTTTTTTGTGGAACAAAGTAGCCATGTTTTTTTTTTTATTCTGTTAAACACCTTTAAAATTAAAATTCATAAATGTAAAATAGTCAGACATAGAAGGATAATTGGCCACTTCCTTTACCCCCCTGTGGTTTTTGGACATTAAAAAACATAATTACTAGAAAAACGAGTCTAATTTGGATTTTTCGCTCCCTTGCTTGCCATGATCCAAGAAACTTGGAAGCCTGGGGCTGTGGTTAATCTGCCAACATCCATTAGGATCTTGGCTCATCGTGCCACGGGTATCGTAAATGCACACATGTAAGTGGCATCCAAGATACAGAGGTGATTCCTGTGACATTTACACACAGGAAAAAAACATTGTTCTCAACATTTGTTGCCATCTCTCAATTTCAACAGAATTCAGCAAAATTCTAGTGGTCTTGGTCTCCTTTGGTCATTCTGTTGAGGTTTTAAGTCTCCTGGATTTCATAGACTTTTCAAAACTAAAATTGGCCTAGATGGGATACATACACCCACAGATCAAGGCGTAAATCAGCGATAAAGCAGCTTAAAATAATTTTTACCAATTGGGCATAAGATGTAATGAAGTCTTATGACTGATAAGAATATTAGTGTTTAACCTTTGTCTATTTGAAAGGGAGTCTATTATAACTGATTAAACCAAGCACAGGCCCTTCGTGCATCACCGGTATGGCCAAACAATTCAGTGCATTTTCCCAACCACATAATTTCCATCTCCACCATTGTCTTCCTTGACTGATGGCTTTGACGTCACAGGAAGCAGAGATAGATGGAAAACAAGTAGTTGGAATGGTGCACTCAATTGCTTGTCCACACTAAGGGTGCGGAGAACGACTGTTT
Source organism: Ranitomeya imitator (assembly GCF_032444005.1). Taxonomy (NCBI): domain Eukaryota; kingdom Metazoa; phylum Chordata; class Amphibia; order Anura; family Dendrobatidae; genus Ranitomeya; species Ranitomeya imitator. The sequence continues at coordinate 26,456,197 of NC_091289.1, forward strand.
CTGGTTTGAACACTCATTTTGTGCTGAAATACATTTAAAGGGTTTGCAAAAAGACAAGTATTCATGGCATAGGGTTTGTCATTAATGTCTGACCATGGAGATACAACAACGTCCTACAATCACTAAAACAAAGTTACGTCAGTTCTTTTTGTTTAACTTTTTCTTTGGAGGTTTTAAGATCGGCTATGTAAGGTGACCATCATGCTATGTAACTGTCTGCCAAACTTGACAATTTTGGTAAGATTGGGCAACCATCCATTATGAATGAGGGTCCCATGATGACACTTGGAAATGTCCAATCGATTTCATAATGTCCAAACTTTTAGTTCTCTCTATAGATAAGCAACAGCACAGAAGTGCAGTCCATATTGAGATCACACGCATGCTCAGTGAAAGCAAGGGTGCATCCTAGGGCTCAATTAAAACTTTTGCTATCGAAAATTCTCCGGTTTGACTGTAGCGCTGCCTGACGCCGTTATGTGACTGGCGGACACGTCTGAGCCCCGCGCTCTGTTTACCGGCCCTCGGGATCAGTGCCGATGCCGCGGCCCCACGTTATCACCTACAGAAACCTGTAAAGATGGAATTAACCCTTTGAGGCGGCGCTGGGGGTTGTTGTTTTTGTGTGGGCACTGAATTCCCCGGTGTGACTGTAGTGCTGCCGGACGCCGCTCCCTCACTTCATCTATATATATAATTGTCTAAGGGTCTGTATGTCTGTCCTGGAAATCCCGCGTCTCTGCGACGGGCACAGCATGGCGACGATGTCATAAAGGTTGCCTCGACAAATCAGCGACGGGCACAGTCTGCCGCGAATTCGCCTCGACCAATCAGCGACGGGCACAGTATCGACGTAGATGTCATAATGGTTGCAATGGCGATGATGATGTCATAAAGGTTGCCTCGACCAATCAGTGACAGGCAGTCTGCCGCAAATTCTGGAATCATCATTGTCCATATACTACGGGGACATGCATATTCTAGAATACCCGATGCGTTAGAATCGGGCCACAATCTAGTTTGAAATAACTGTTGGCTGAAAAAGTGCTGCATGTCCAATGGGGGTGTGTGGAAGGAATAGCATTTGACCAGCTTGGCTAAAGAGCATGGTCAGCTTTCGAGACTATGGCTAGCCAAATTCAAAAGTTCACCAAGGTCTACACTTAACCAACAAACAAAATAGCATAAACACAATCTCACTTTGTGCTTTCATTGCTTTTTTTTGTCGCCAAAACATCCCTTTCATAGGGTGAATTTAAATGCTAGAAAAAGTACTATACCAAATTCTTACCCAAGTCTGCGTCCTCTGATATCTTCTGTCTTGGGTTCGGTTTCATTAATAAATGGCAGGACACAGACAAGCTGCGCAGTGTGGATAAGACCAGTATAAACTGCACTGCAGACACCCCCACAGCTCATACCAGTGAAAACTGTGCTGGTTATAATGCCATTATTGACTCTCCGGACGCCTGATGTGTGAAGACTGATGGTTTTTATTTTTTTTTCTAAATGCTTTGTGCAGCTGACAGCCAAATTCCCAGCTTGTCCTAATGATGACAGCCTCTGCCACCTAAATTACCGGGAGTCTATTTATTGCAGCGCTAACTTAATGTTGCTGTAATTTACTGTAGTAAATTGTGTCTACCTGTCGTATTACTAAATTTGCATTGGATGCGGACAAAGGAAATCTCATTTGGAACAATTAAAGATAAATAAGCGGATGCGGTCTGTCCTTATAACCTGCCCATCAACTGCCTCTTGGCAAAGAAGGAACAGCACGTATGTACACAAAGGTTAATCATTACAGCGGTATATGGTCTCCTCTCGGCCACTTCAAATAAAAGCCGTTCTTACTATATAACAACTGACGAGGAGACACAATTATAAGGAGCCAAAAGGATCGGAAGAATGAATAGTTTCCCGCAATATTTGTACGCAGTCAGGTCAAATATTACGACAACGAGATAAGAAAATACATGTGAAATTCAATGTCTACCATAATATAAAATAAAACATCAAGGGGCAGATATACTAAGATTGGCATTTCATACATCAGTCTTATAAGAAAAAAAAGATTATTGAATTAGGTTCTAATGCAGTTTGGGTTGTCCTAAAGTCAGAAAATGAAATCAATGCTTGGTTGTAGCAGGTCCAGATTTTCACCAAAATTTGCGCCAATTTTTTGGTTTTAGGCTTAATTAAACTTAATGGTATTAATTTGGGCTTTGTAATGGCCGTCCAGGCACTTGAATACGGCAAGACATAGGAAAAGTATGGTGCAGAGAAAATGCCAAAAGGGCCAGGTCTTCTTCATTCTCATGGTCATCGTGGGTTCTTGCTTCAGACCTAATACTTAGGAAGTGACAACACCTTAGCAATTACGGTAGATTAAGCCATGAAGAAAAGTTGCGACAGTTCACCTTTCCAGGGATCAAATAGCTGTCCGAAATATGGACCTCCAAGGATGCATGGAGACTCAAGGACAAGACCATGACTAAGGACGCGTTCACCCGAAACGTGCCGATCTGCTGCTGACTAACACCTCTATGGTCTATTTTTTATCTGATTAAAGTTTGGGATTTTTAAGGCATCTCCTTTCCAGTGCCGAATTTTACTCCTGTAACGTCCCTGATAAGCGTTTTTGAATATTATTGACCACTTTTTCATGCAGATATTGATTTTTCCAGCCACATGGTCCACTATTTCTAGCACTGGCCTGAAACACTTTTGACCTTACTTACATTAATGTCACTTGTGAATAAAAAATGATACAAAACATAGATCAGCATGCCGATAGTGTGTCCTTACCAGACTCTGGCTGTCCGGTAACATGACTATAATCTGAGCATTATGATCCCAAATCATCCTCCAGAAATCTTTAGTTGTATGCGGCATGGGGTGCTGGGTGATGATGAACTCATTGCTTCGTAAGTAGCCCTGGAAGTAAACAGCAAATTATTCAAACAAAATAATTGTGATTTTATTAGTGGCAAGTGCTAGATACATTTATGATGATATTTGGCTCCAAAAAGGTGTGATTTCCAAAATGTGTCCATTTTGAAAGCAAATCCCAAGTTAATGAGTCAGCCCTTATCTTACCCCCCTTCCACCCCAATAAATGCTCCTTTGGTAAAGAGAACATGGCTCTCTGGAGGCCTGTACAATACAAAGTCATCCCATTTTTTTAAATTAGAAATGTGTAATCCTTTATTTCTCCTGTGGTGGCACTAAACACTGTAAGGTTCCCACGTAGACTAAATGTGATCACTGTGGTCTTGGCCACAAGATACAGGCCAAGCCTTTTCATTATGGAGCCAATTTTTAGCAAAAGTCTTGACAATGGTCATGAACTACCTGTTAAATTAGAAGGTGGTTATGGTTATCAAAGCCCTGACAACTCAACTGTTCTGGTCGTATTACCTGTAGTTGCTTCCCCACCAGCTAAAAAACACCTGTTTACCGACCTGGCATTTTTCATAAACCTCTAGCCATGGGCTCCTATTAGGGGAACGCTCGTGGTTAAGGCTACCTGCCACAACCTAATAGACTTCACCTAAAGATCCCAAACCATCCAATCCACCACCAACCACAAAAAACTACTTTAAAGACAATCCACTACTGAGACAAAATTAACTCACCTCCTCAAATTGGTCAAACCCAACCCATTCCTGTAGCCAGATCAAGGTCTTTACTTAAACCAACCACGTAGAACCTTAATCCTCCACCCTTGATGTACAGGAAGATTACTCCTCCAAGACTAACATAAAATGTCTGCCACTTTCTCAATGGTTCCACCTTTATTTTGCTTCCCCTGCCCTCTCTGCAGGAGTTGCACCCCACTCACACCTTCCCCCACACACAAACACATTCTGCAATTCCAAACCACTTCATTCCCACCCAAACCTTGTCATGTCGGCCTACCTCCTAGGCCTTAGGCCCCAAGTCCAGCCTCTCTTGACATGCTGCAACTCACATCACAGCCATTGCGGTAGCACACAGAAACATTTTTTTTTTTAAATGCTGGTAATCTCATGCCACTCATGTTAAGCCAAGAGATCCTTCTAACAGAAAAGTATTGTCCAAATAGGACAATACCTTGAAATTTCACCGTCATACTACCAAGAGAGAGCGAACTGATCCGTAATTAATCAAATTATTAAGAATTTGACATTTTTTAGGATTAAAATTGCACAAATCCAGCAGAATGGAGGCCAGCTGCCAGAAATTTTTCTGGATTTTTTTTTGAGGGTCTGAAAAAAATGGTTAAAATAAGACAACATACTTGCCTCAACTAGGCCCTGAACGGACTCCTTATGCCGCCTTTGCATCTCTCTGGTCATCAGCACGGGTCTTTGGTTCTTCTACAGCACAAGACCAAGCAAGTCATCATGTGGGAGGTGATGTACGCCATTGACATTAGTCAACCCCACGTGACCATGTGAGCTTCAATGCCAGAAGAATGGAAAACCCGCAAGGAGGACCAGGAAGCTGTTGCGATTGCTTGTGAAGGACAGGTGGATATGTTTGTTTTTTTGTTTTGTTTTTTTAACTCTTCCCTCCAGATAATTTTGTCAAGAATTGTGCTCTATTGAGACCATAATAAACCTAATTTTACGGCAACTGAGGAGCTTTACATTTGGACCAAATCGAATCTGCCTGTCGATTCGATTGAATCTGTCCAAATTAATTTTGGAAGATTTGCTCATCTGTAATTACCAATCAAAAATGTAAAAAAAATACATTCCGTACCATGATATAAGAAGCGTTTATATAATCCGTCCCCTTCATTCCCGGCAATGGTGCTAGGCCCACTCTTGCACGTTCAGCTGAAAAAAAAAATGAAAAAATTACCAGTTAAGACTTGCCGACTCTCATACCCTGCACCCAGTACAAAACGCAGGACTGAAGCAGGTATTGAATGTAGCGTTATATTCAATATCTACAGCCTCTTGTAATAAGGTCTTATTTTCTTATTCTACTGGTAGGATTTCTGGACCTCCTAAGAAATTGGTCCGAGCACATGTGCAAGACTGGAAAATTAGATTGTGAGCCCCCTGGGAACATGAGGGCAACGTAAATATATTCTTTGTATTACGCTATGGAGTATTTGGCGATATATAGGTAACTGATATAATTTTCCGTAAATATTCTCCGTAGAAGTTGCAAAAAAAAAACCAAGCTCTCACTTTAATTTCCCCCTAGTCACGGCGTCTTGCTTATCTCAATGTTCCTTCAGAAATTCTGTCTGGCTTTTGTAATAACATGGTATACATAACTCAATATACTGTACCCAAAAGCAAAGAGATATTTGATTTCACAGAACAGAGCAAAACGTTATTTTTACAGTGGTTTTAATATATCCAGTGATAACATTGGAAGTCCTTCATAAGAGAACTTTATAAAAGGGGAATGATCAATATAAGAAAAAAAAAAAAAGTACCCTCCCCTCAAAAAAATCATTTTAAGGATTTGGCTAGGATTTGAAAAACAAAAAAAAAAATTTTCTCCATAGTCTGTGTCTGATATCTCAGTGTAATCCTGTTTGCTTGTTAACTGTAATACCAGTTACAACCTATGGACAAGAGTGGCGCCGTATCTGGAGGGAAAAAAAAATCCCACTATTATCCTTGCAAACGAGTTGATCAAGGTTTCAATATTGAAGTTGCCTTTAATATTGTGAGTCCCAATATGGGAAATGTATCTCATCATCAAGGTAGTGAAAAGTGGCAAGCAGCATATATACATCAGTGATAATTGATTGTTGGGGGGTCTGACCACTATGACCCCTAAAATCATGAAAACTAGGGCTCAAAGTTCCCTGTGTAAATGGCACAATAATGAGTATGTATAACCTCTGCTACATTCACTATCTATAGGGGTGGTTGCACGTGCCCACTACTGCCCCCTACATTTTCAGTATCATTGGGAGCCTCCGGGTCGGGATCAATCTTTATCATCTATCCTGTAAATAGGTAATATAGTTTTCTTATGGGACAATCCCTTTAATTTTAACATGTAGAAGCAGTGTTATGTTTAAAGGTATAATCCAGTTTAACAATCTCACCTATTACGTAGAACTTGGCTACAATGAGCATCTCTTTTTCTGGAGGACCCAACACATTCATGCATTATATCACAGGTCTACTGCACGACCAGCTCTTCCCTCGCCACCCAACCCTATTGGATTGTGAGCCCTCGCGGGCAGGGTCCTCTCTCCTCCTGTACCAGTCATCACTTGTATTGTTTAAGATTACTTTACTCGTTTTTATTATGTATACCCCTCCTCACATGTAAAGGGCCATGGAATAAATGGCGCTATAATAAATAATAATTTGAATGTAAGTTGTGCATTACTTTATTTTCCCTACGGGGCACTGCAGAAAAATTGAATACTTTCTACTCAGTTCCTCCCATGGGGTCTCAGACATTGGTTTATGGTAGGCCAAATTTGTGTCCGCTCAGCGGCACTGAAGAAATACATTTAGCCCTACAATCACAATCTTGGTATTGATTACATAAAGAAATGACACTAAAAGCCCAACCAATCCCCACTCTATTCGTACATGGCACAACAGATGAATTTCTGTTCTTCTCTTTGTTACAGTCTTTCTGGGCGCTGAAGCATTCGACGTATTTTGCATTACACTGTGTGACGAGCTGAAAGAGAAAAAAAAGACAAAATTAGACCAATAATTTTCAACATTCAAAATGTAATATAAAGGGAGTCTGAAAATGGCCACACACTTAAAAGATTATTCCCAACGCTGAAGAGGTGAAAACGTTCTGATCAAGAGAGACCCCTAACAATCCTGAAAACAAGGGTGGGAAAAAACAAAGTCCTCTATGTGAGTGGAGCAGTACTGAGCATGTGCGACCACTACTCATATACAGCAGTGGTCGCACATGATCACTAACACTCTATTTACACAGAGGACTTTGAACCCTCATTTTCATGATCACAGGGGTTCAACTTTGGTCAGACCCCCAGGACTCTGCATTACTTACACAGGGCTTTGATCTCCCCCATCTCATGACGAGTGGGGGTACCATTGGCTGGACCTCAAGTGATTATCAGCTATTCTGTACATTAGTGAGGATATATAGGGAAATATGACCCACAATAGCCAATAATCTAGATCTTAAAATGCCTCATTAATATGGAGAAGTGGTCGTGCATACGCACCTTCCTTCCATTCATTATCTATAGGAATGGAGGAGATCACAGTGCTCAGCACTTCACTGCCTCCAGAAGTCCTATAAGTAATAAAGAAGAGTGATGCTGTCCAAGAATGGCCACTAGAGATGGTACGAAACGAGTCGCAGGACTCTGTCCAGAAGCCGCTGCATGGGAGCCCGGTAATTTGCTTCCTACTTCCCAGCATCTCTGGTTTTTCTTTTGATTAACCAGCCAGGAGTGATTTCATAGATGTGTTGTGATGAACCTATGAGGTCACGCCAGGCTGGCTAATCAAATGAAGAGATGCGGAAGTTAGATAGGCTTACATTCGGAAGCCACAGATTACAGATGTGACGGCTGATCTGGGTTCTGAGAATCATTCCGCACCATCTCTAGAGGCTGCAGCTCCATTCCGACAAGGTATTCAAGGCCCCATTTCTTGAGATTATCACCCATATTCGTCTGACCACTGGGTTCAATGTTCACCGTTGGGAATAACCCTTTAAGTTACATGATTAAACTCATGTTTGTCTAAAAACGATTCCTCTAATAAGCCCCCCATAAGTATGCACACCTAGCAGAGAGTCCCTGATTTCTGCCATCAAAGGACCTCCATACATATTAGATACTAATGAAGGGAAATGAACACTCTACGAGACCTTGGAACAATTGTAGACTCGTGTATTTAAAGGTCCGAGGTCCTGCACATATAGGCCAAATCAATTCTTTAAAATTTTGGGCATGGCCTCTAAAATTGGGTACGGCTGCAGGTTACAACTTTATCATTTTTCTGGAATAGTTGGCTACTACGTGAGTTAGATACGTGCAAGTTGGGGTCTGATTACTCCCAAGTCTCAGTGCCACCATGGGCCCAGAGACAGGAAGAGTAGCAGAGGAGCCCAAACAGCTGCATAACAGTATAAAGAAAAGCCAGATGCCTCTTAAACATCCGGAAAGAGTCCGGAACCCAAGACGTCAAGCCGTGAAATTTCATCTGTGGGGACATGAGCGTTTTCTCGGCTCAATTTAATATTTGATGAGTACAACAAATCTGTGCGCCAAGTGCCGACAGACTGTCTAAAGACATGTGCGCGGATAACGCAGGGAGGAAATGGAACGGTGGGGTTAATGTTATCATAAGTCCGCATCGCGCCTTTAACCTGGCGAATATCAATCATTCTATTTCGCAGCGAGGAAGCGCTTTTCCTTATGTTTTTTTTTTCTAGGCTCCCTCGATATTATCATTACCCTGAATTGCTTCTCCAGCCTCGTCTTGCCTCCCGCTGTCGGTGTCAGGATGGTGTTCACGTAACTGTGCAGCTGGTTAGAACATACTTCCGTCTCTTTTCCCAAAATAGCCTCTAAGAGGGCGTCATGTATAAAGATGTATTGTTCCTGAAAGGAAGAATGAAACATCGCAAAAGTCAATGTTACATCAACAAACTGGAAATAAATCTGAAATAAAGGGGATTTAAAAAAAAAAAAAAAAGCTGATGAAATGTGGCCCAACATTGGCCATGGCAAGTGCTGCAGGTCAACCTTACGTAAGCTGGGCTGCAATACAATACGCAACCTATGACCAGATGTGGCACTATTTTTGGAAGAGAGAAGTCACGTTTCTCTAATCCTGTACAACCCATTTAAATAGGATCTACAGGTGCTTCTCACAAAATCAGAATATCATTAAGAATTTCAGTTCTTAAGTACAAAAAGTGAAACTTATATAGAGTCATTACAAACATAGTGATCTATTTCATATGTCTATTTCTGTTATTTCACATTAAATGGCCGTCTCTCCAATAGACAGGACCGCTAGATTGGCTGAGCGCTGCTATTTTCTCTATGAGAAAGCGCCGGCATCTTATCTCTAGGAGCACTAAACAATTGGGAGTCCAAAATCAGACCTGCCCAATCAACGTCTCCCCCGACAATCAGTTGGCCTACACCTGCCACTCGCATTGGAGTGTCAATATCGGCATGTGTGGCTGACATTCTACTGTGTATGGGGGGATGGGAAGGGCTTTACAATGACAAATAATACCTCTATACACAGCTGATAACTCAGAATTCACTATTCACAATCAGATGTCAGAGCTCCCCCTCTGTTCACAATTACTTTTGCACACGCTCATTAGATGCTTTAATAAAAAAGATAGGGTCCAAGTCTGTTCATTGCTACCAATGTACATGTGCATTTTCTAAAAGTCCACACTGGTACCAGTAGAACAAATCCGGTAGGTGTGGTGACAGTTTTCACATGTACCGGAGACACTTACATATGTAGACCCATTCAAGTGAATGGGTCTGTGCACATAGTGTGTTTCCACAGACTGTGTGTCCATGGACAAAATATGCTGACATGTCAGTTTATTTTTTTTATTTTATTTATTTTTTTTAACAGGAAGCACGGGCTGAAAAACGTTCTGCACACGTGCACACTGACGACATGCATTTTTTAAAATAATTTCAAATAAAAGACTTTTCTTGCTGTGTGCTTATTTACCATACAACTATATGATTAGTAATGGATAGGTGTCTTTACAGATGCCTCTCCAAAACTAACATGTGTGCTTGATGTCACCAGATATTACAAAGGTGACATCAACCCCACTTGCCACCGCCACAAGGCAAGTGGGAAGAGTTGGGTAAAGCGCCAGAATTGACGCATCTAATAGATGTGCCTTTTTAGGGGTGGCTGCGTGCTGCTATTTTTAGGCTGGGGGGCCAATGTCCATGGCCCCTTACCAGCCTGAGAATACCATTGCCCAGCTGTTTTCTTTAGCTTGGCTGGTTGTCAAAAATGGAGGAGACCACACGCCTTTTTAAAAAAAAATAATTTATTTAAATAATTAAAAAAACAGCATGGGGACCCCTCTATACTTGATAACCAGTCTTGCTGACAGCTTAGGGTTGCAGCCCGCATCTGTCATTTTTGCCTGAATGGTTATCAAACATACAGGGAAACCCACGTCATTTTTTAAAATGTTATTTATTTATAGTGCAGGCACCGGCTGATGAATAATATCATCAGCTGCCACCTGCTCTTGCCACTCAACTCTCAACATTATCCCATGCAAGAGCTGATCACAGCGCCAGCAGGGGAGAATGATGAGAGCAGTCTTCAGCACCCAGAACCGGGGAACAGCGCGAACACTAACGCTGCTTCCCAGGCGCCGGTATGTGTGATACGGATGCGGCACATGGTTGCCCCAAGTTGGACACACACTGACTCGGATATGTCGGGTACTGTGTGAAACCACCCTTAGTAAGGATTTGTCGTGGCGAGGCATGAGCCAGCCAGAGGATCTATATTAGGTCAGGCCAGATATTTATTGGCCCATCATCAATGGAGAAAGATAACCACAAAGTACCCTTGATTCTAACAACACCGACTTGGCCAGCGATTCATGTGACATTTCCACAACAGCAGCTTTTCTAGAGAAGGCATATACTGCATGAAAAACATAAAGCTGCCTATTTTCTGAAGCCCGATCCTGCCTCCCACATGACAGCCTTGCTTTTATCCCCAGGAGGAGACAACCCACCCCTTTTATATTCGAGAGCTGCAAACACTTTACCGTTATCTTCAAACAAAACCTCACGACCACATTTGCTTTTCATCTCAGCCAGCGCCTTGTTTTACACAATTAGCAGAGAAGAAACCGTGAATGTTTTACCTCCGTCTGGACGAGGTAGTTTCGCTGCGTTCTGATGTGTTTCAGAAAGCCCAGAACGTTGACGGTGCTCTTGTCTTGTATCTGCTGCAGCATGCTGTCAATCACAATGTACGTTCCCGTCCTGCCCACTCCGGCACTACAGGTGGTCAAACAAGGGCAGATACAAATGGGGCGTCGTTAGAAGTTACAGAAGTGCTCACCGCAGGACTGTTGAGGATGCCGACTTTACACTTACCGGTAGTCATTACGGAACGGGTTGATTTGCACTTAAGACTGTAATTTACCAAAAGCAGAAACGATGTTCTTATCATTAAGCGTAATCACACTGGGTATATATGACAGCAAGGGGCATGCACAGAAATCATAACCCCATAACATTGACTTGTTCTCTGTAAAAAGTATTTATCACCAGTCTGGGGCTGCCCAAAAACAGTTGTCAGCCTCAGGCTTGTGATTTTTTAAGTAACGCCTATTAAAAGGGGATAAAGTCATCAGGTTTTTACTATGTAAATTCAGAGCAGCATGAAGTATGGGCAAAGACCCTGATTCTCACACAATGTATCCCTTACGAGGCTGCTTACTGTAGTTTTGATAAATTCCCATTTTTCTCTACTGCAGATCTAGCATTGCTCTCAATGCTGAGCTCTGGATAACCCCGCCCACACCACTGATTGGCAGTGTACACAGAAAGCTGCCAATCAGTAGTCGAGGTGTGGTTGGACTAGGAGGCACGAGACACCTAGTCCTCTAGCAATAATTATTTTCTGCTGATAAAACACTGATTTTAACGAAACGCCAATATACTGCCTAGTAAATGACACATTGTTGTAATCTGCGTCTCTGAACATACATCATGCTGCTCTCAGATTAAATAGCAAAGCCTGCTGACAGATTTCAGTGAACAAAAGTGCTGACAAGGGTCCCTTGTGTCCCCCTAAAGTATCCGACTTTCTATAACAAGTTAGGTCTACACTTCCCGTGTTGTGGGATCCAGGAATAGAGTGAAACATCTCACAACCCTTCTCACGTGTTATCATGAGCTCTCACCTAGCATTGCCGTTTACTTTACCAAGCAGTTGCCAATCGGTAACATTATTAGAACGGATCCAGTTTGGTAGCAGCTTAGCAAAGAACGCGGCAGTGGTGGGTTTGCAGGAAGAACAAAATCTCGCCCTTTCACAGTGGGAAAAAGGTTGGTCAAAGGTTGAACTCGATGGACTTCAGTCTACCTTCAACCTTAAAAACTATGAAAGTATAAGGAGGATCACGGAGGGTAGTGCAATTCTGCCCTACAAGCCAGTGCCGAATATCTACAACCAGGAGGTTTGGAACCAAGTTTTACTACAAAGTCTGGTACTTTAGGGGGACATTAGGGACCCTTGTGATCAAGTTTATTGATGTGCGTTTTTTTTGTTGCTTTTTTTTAACAAAAAGGGCAGCCCCAGACTGGAGATGGGGGTTCTTTCAGTAGACCAGATAAGTCAATGCTCCATTTGTAAAACATGCAAAATCGCTATCTCCTGGAAGGAAAGAAAACCAGTCAGTGCTACCAAGGTGAGGTAGTTACCCTGTAAATTCAATGTTTAACCCATTAATGAGCCTTTCAGCAAGAACGTGAATATTAGCCAAACCAGGAACCCGTTTGCAGACAGAAGATATTTTTAGGTAATTGCCCAGGCTTTGGTTGGATGAATGAGTTGCAAGTGACTGCCGTTTTGGAAAGGGGGCTAGCGTTACTTAAAGAGGCAAGCTAAGTATGGAGTCTCATTGATATTGCTACATGCAAATTAGTTCTCTCTTGGAAGAAAAAACCTATTAGGCTAATATCAATTAGTGGATGTACAGTAGCCATGTCCTTCACTGGCTGCACTGACCCTGAAACAGCTGCCGGCACATGGACGTTTGGCTTGGCTACTATCACTGGTAGTGATAAGCTACCATGCCCGGATATCGTGTTCTCAGAGTATCTCGGGCGTTAGAGTAAAATGTTCCCCGCGGATATCGTGTGGGTATTGCCTAACAGCCGCCAAACACGATGCGACGGGGACTCGAACATTTTACTTAAGTACGCCCAAGATACTCGGAAAACACCCGAGCGTGCTCAGATTATACGACATCCAAGCACACTCCCTCATCACTAATCACTGGTCATGTTGCAAGGATTGTTAAATGGTCACTGAGTAGCTACTTCCAAAATCTGTAACATACCGTAGCAAAAAATATTCTAAAAATAGTGAAATGCTAATTGATGGTAGAAAAGAATAAAACAAAATTTGATTGAAGCGTCGATGACCAAATCTGCTATAGGCTGGACTCACCTGCAGTGGACCACCACAGGTCCCATCTCTGGCTGTAGAACAGCCGACGATCTCCGCACAAAGGTGAGGACAGGCAGAGCATACTCCGGGACACCCATATCTGGCCATTGTGTGTAGTGATACTGAATGACCGTTCTCTCATTGTGACGACCTTTGGGGTTCCCTTTTTGACCCTAAAAACAAAAAAAGATCAAAAACACAATAAGTATGGCACTAGAAACAATGAAGGACCAATTTGGTTATTGAAAATACTTGAATCATTGTCCAACTGGCTACTGGTTAAGACAGAGGTGTAGCTCTAGACACTAGAGGGTGGAAATGTAGCAGTAGGGGTCCTAATAGTGCCTCTGTCACCCAAGAAAACACAAGTATTATACATGGCTCATGCTAGGTGAGGGCCCTGCTATAGATTTTGTTTTGGGAACCCAGGACCTACAAGTTAGGACCATTTCTTTATAAGGAGGTGGCCTCACCTTCTTCATCTTCACGTTCCTGATGGTGAATCTCCGCACCGTGTAGCAGGCATACACCTTTGTGCTCTTTAACGTTACCATAATGTTCCCGTACTCCTCACTGTTCTCTGTTGGCCAATATTGATCACATTTTCTCTGAAGGAAAGAAACAAAAAACTTTATTGCTCTTGATCCATCGTGGAGGATGGATAATGGTGCAAGTTATTATAAGTAATGGTTATTAAATCAGAGATTGTATTTTATTTTGACTACCTGTTGATTTTTGCTTTACATTCCCTAATCTGAGCAAGACTGCAAGGAAGAGAGAAGGATCCTTAGCACAGGTTTGTTAGTCCCCATTCCCTGTGCTCTTCTCATGGCCCCTGTTGCAATTTGTAGTTTCTTGCCAACAATGCGATTCCTCTGTAAAGGAGTGACCTGTACAGGTTTTTGCCACACAACAGAAAAGGAGATAGGACCTACCCGATCTGCACCCCTCTCTCCAAAGGCCTTATGCCAGCTGCATAACCTGCCTCTAAGTACAGTTTAGATTTTAGATCCCTATAGTGACCATAAGAGTCCATTTCTGCCTTTTATGATCATAAAGGCAAAGTTCTTCAACATACTCTCTTTACATATATATAGAGTAGTCTGATTTCACAAGACAAAATGAATATATTATGAAATAAAGCATTTAGACCTGATGAGGCTGGTATACTTTCTTTGACAATCCATGTTAGAATGTGTGTATAATGCATTCTGAAAATCTCAACTTAGTCTGTACCTCCTCAGCCTGATTGCCAACTTCTCAGTGTTTCTCATTGCCCCTCTTCCCGGCTACGAAATATCTATTCACCTGCTTGCCTGACAGCTCCTCGTTGCCCCCTCTACCAGGCTGTGGAATAACCACTGACCTGACCTGATCAACAGCTTCTCAATGTCCCCCCTTTCTGCTGCTGAACATCCACTCACCTGCCTGACAGACAGCTCCTCAAGGTCCCTCCTCACGGCTGCGGAATATCCACCCACCTGCCTGACCGACAGCTCCTCAATGTCCCTCCTCACAGCTGCAGAATATCCACCCACCTGTCTGACCGAGAGCTCCTCAATGTCCCTCCTCACAGATGCGGAATATCCACCCACCTGCCTGATCGAGAGCTCCTCAATGTCCCTCCTCACAGCTGCGGAATATCCATTCACCTGATCTGATCAACAGATCCTCAATGTCCCTCCTCCTGACTGCTCAATATTCACCTTTTTTTGTATATTATATATGGAGGTAGCTGCTCCTGGTATGCACCTATTCACACTAGTTTGGATGTGCCAGTCGTTTTTCTGCTCAATATCCACCCACCTAGCCTGATCAACAGCTCTTCATTGCCCGTCCTCGCTGAGGCTGAATATCTATCCACCTGCCCGACCGATAGCTCCTCATTGCCCCTCCTCCTGACTGCTGGATGTCCACCCACCTGGCCTGATCGACAGCTCCTCAATGTCCCTCCTCACAGCTGCTGAATGTCCACCCACCTGACCTGATCAACAGCTCCTAAATGTCACTCCTCCTGACTGCTAAATGTCCACCCACCTGGCCTGATCGACAGCAACTCAATGTCCCTCCTCACAGCTGCTGAATGTCCACCCACCTGATCTGATCGAGAGCTCCTCAATGTCACTCCTCCTGACTGCTGAATGTCCACCCACCTGGCCTGATCGAGAGCTCCTCACTGTCACTCCTCCTGACTGCTGAATGTCCACCCACCTGGCCTGATCGAGAGCTCCTCAATGTCACTCCTCCTGACTGCTGAATGTCCACCCACCTGGCCTGATCGAGAGCTCCTCAATGTCACTCCTCCAGACTGCTGAATGTCCACCCACCTGGCCTGATCGAGAGCTCCTCAATGTCACTCCTCCTGACTGCTGAATGTCCACCCACCTGGCCTGATCGAGAGCTCCTCAATGTCACTCCTCCAGACTGCTGAATGTCCACCCACCTGGCCTGATCGAGAGCTCCTCAATGTCACTCCTCCTGACTGCTGAATGTCCACCCACCTGGCCTGATCGAGAGCTCCTCAATATCCCTCCTCTTGACTGCTGGATGTCCACCCACTTGGCCTGATCGAGAGCTCCTCAATGTCCCTCACAGCTGCTGAATATCCACCCAACTGGCCTGATCGTTAGCTCCTCATTGTCCCCTCTCCTTGCCGCTGACTTTCTGCCCTCTTAGCCCGCTTGGCAATACTTCATTGATCCTTCTCTCCATACTGCTGGTTGACACAAGCTGCAGCTGTCAGTGGCACTGTTTGATCAAAGATTGCATACACTTGGGAGTCATGAACTCTCTACACTCTTTAGCTGGACTCCTCCAAATATCAGGATTATCCAACCATTCTAACATGTACTTCAAAGTAAATAAACCAGTCTTATCAAGTCTAACAAATCTACTTAATAATGTATGCAATCTGTATTGAGAAATCTGATGACAATCTAACGCTTGATAAAATCCACTCTTTCTGATACATGACAACAAACATCACAGTCTATTATCTGTGTTCTGCAGAACAGAAATTAAATATTTTTAACTAAGAAGTTTGACCCCTAGATGGCAGTGTACATCCTACATTGTGAGCTGTGCTGCTTATGGGCGGATTTAATTATAACAGCACACCATGTGGTTGGGCATGGTACTGCAAGTAAAAAAAATACCAATGGCAATAATAAATAATAATCATAATAGTGCAAATCCTCCCCAACAAAATACTTCCTATGTATTCATTCACTCATATCATTTGCAAGGTACGTCTAATAAAAATTGCAATATTCAATACCACAAGAAACCCTCTATAATTTATTATGCTACTGTATTCCAGCCTTGTGCGGTCTTCCCTTGCTGAACTATGCCCCCATACCCAACACATTTCAACTGTGGGCGAAAGCAAATGTATCTAGAGAATAAAAGCTCAGCACTCACTACCTATCAATTATTAAGAAGTTCTCCACAATCCCATAGCCTCCAGGAAGATTACCGGGGAATGAAACCGCTTACGGCCAAACGCTACTGTACTTACTCGCCCCTTTTCTACCAGATTTGTTATCATAACAATGATTCCAGTGTTTTGTTCCCAAATCATCCTCCAGAAATCTTCAAAAGTCGACTTTAGGGGTCCCTGGGCTGCGATGTAGGCTTTTGCTTTGTTGTAGCCCTTCAAAGACAAGCAAACTCGAGATGAAAGCCGCCTCATGGCAAACAAATTAATTATTTAAGGGGAAGAGGAAAAAAAAAGGAAATATATTTTATGGATTGAATATATGATACAAACCGTCTTTTCATACAAGTTTCAAAGACGGAATCGTAAAATAAAAATGTTCTACTGCCTCCCCCCCCCGTAAAATATGGTAACGATTGCAAATAGTCCTGTTAAATGAAGACAACTTACATCAACATAATTGGCGTTAATGTAGTCACTGTGCTTTGAATCCTTGCCGGGGAAAGGCCGCAGTTTCACCCTACTGTGATCATCTGGGAAAAGAAGGCATGATGCGAAAGTGAACTCAACGGGGCATGAAACTTATTCAGATTTTCATAGAAATTGTCCTTGAATGCACTCAAGTCCGATGTATTTTATGCCACTGGTCTATTTACTAGAAAAGGCAATAGAAGTCTGGTCAAATACAAAGCTGAAGAAGGAGCATAAAGAGCACTCGTCATTTCACCCAAAACCAGATTATAACGAAGGTCTTCCTGCCCTTATCCCCCACAAATTGTTTTTGGTGCTAATGTCAAGGAACTGTCCAAATTCTGCAACTTGAATTCCACTCTGAATGGGATGTTCTACTTTATCAGCACTATATGTGCTTGAACACCCTTTCCCTCAAACCAAGCACTGTCCAATGGCTTGCCAGTCCTTTACTAAAAGCCTCTGCATGAAGACAAAAGAAAAGCGGGCACTCACCATCCAAATAAAATCCAAACTTTATTCTGACATCATGTCAAATGCAGGACAGGCAGGGAAAACGGGCTTCCACAAGACGACGGCCGTTTCGCGCAGTTGTGCTTCCACGGGTGTTGACAATCAAGACCCGTGGAAGTGCAACTGCGCGAAACGGCCGTCGTCTTGTGGAAGCACGTTTTCCCTGCCTGTCCTGCATTTGACAGGATGTCAGAATAAAGTGATGAGTGCCCGCTTTTCTTTTGTCTTCATGCAGCGGTGATTTTGACTTATTTTCAGCGTGAGCACCTGATTTCCAATCCAGCTTCTTGGTATCTGAATCACGTTTAATTTACCCAGGTGATAGAACCAGCTGTTAGTGCGGTCTTCTGTTTTTCTTTGGTTTTTGGCTTTACTAAAAGCCTGCCTCTCTTGCCGGTATGAGTTTGTTGTGTCATAGGAATCTATAGGGTATTGTTAGCACCCTGTGGTTCTGCCTAGTACCAGAATGGACCATTATATCTAAAGGTGCCCTATTTTGTCCCTTTGGTTTTGAGTTTTTATTGTGCATTATCTGTTTTTTTGTCTTTTGTCAGGGTATAAGGTTTTAATGCATATCAATTTTAGGGATATAATTTATGTTTATTCTCGGTATGAGTTTGACAGACAGGAGAGCAGGAGCAGAGAGACAAATCCTCGGCCCCACCTCCTGTTATCCATCTTGGCATCTCTGCTGCTGGAGATGGATTACACTTTACAACAGGCAGTGGGAATCGAATTAGACAATAGGGAAACGCCTTGCGGCTGGCATGTTAAAGATATTTTATTTGGTGAAAGTTGTTTAAAATGTATTGCTTTATTAGGGAAGTAGAGGATTTGGATCTGTATATCAGAAAAAAAATGTTTAATAAGGGAAGCAAGGAAGATACATCCACATGGCTGAAAACCCAAGGAAAGCTTATGTTCTGTCAACAGTGAGCAGATGGCACTAAGCGGTAGCGCACTGGAACACCTTTTACCTCAACCACTTCCCAGTCCTGTACAAACAGCCTGCCCATTTTGTGCTGGTATGCAGATTGACAGACAGGAGAGCAAGAGCAGAGAGACAAATCCCCTGCTCCACTTTCTGTAATCCATCTCTGCGGCTGGAGATGGATTACACTTTACAGCAGGCAGTGGGCATCAAATTAGAAACACATTCCGGTTGGCAGTTTGAAATGATTTTACTTGCTGGTATATTTATTTTTAGATGTCGTCAAATTTTATATAGTGGTACCTGCAGCAGGAAGAATTTTAAAATATATGTAATTTAATATGGAAGTAGAGGATTTGGAGCTGTATTTCAGAAAAAAAAAAACATTTGAGAAGTGAAGTGAGGAAGATACAACCATGTGACTGAAGATCCATGAAAAGCTTAAGTTCTCTGATCATGGAGCAGTATGACAATCGCATAGCATGAGCTTCCGGCAAATACTTCTACTTTTCAACATCCCGCGCAACCCTGAATGAAAATTACACATTTTTAATTTACTTACAATCAGCGGAAATTGGAGCTGAAATGTGTAACAGCAGCTAATTAACATTTAATATTGTGTACGGAACAGTGTTGGGAACAAACGTCCACACATTTGGCTGAGACAGTTGGAGAACACGACATTTTTTTTCCCCTCTCTACTTTATAACATTGAAGAATTTCTGGAAAGAACGCAACGTTGTAAAATTTCTATGCTGATTCGACGAAAAAGCTATGATAAAATGGAGATAATGGAGGCCAATTAGTCTCTTGTTCATCAATTCTGTCCTTAGGTCTTTACAACACAGTGCCGGCCCTAATGGCCTGAAACCATAAATGGTCCAGATAATGGAGCTAAGAACTCTTGACCATCATGGTTGGGGCATCTTATCCTTGACTATTGGATTTTTTCTTTTTTTTACTTTTGTGTAGGCCACATTTTAGTCAAACTATTTGTATTGTTTGGTGGGGTCAAGCCTCAAACAGGTGGTCTTATCTGTGCTACCTTTACTCCTTTTTATCACTTGGCCTCGCCATCACATAGTTCCAGATGAGGTCCTAAGAGGATAGGTCAGCACACTTCACTTCTTCTGTTTTG
The DNA here is from genome assembly GCF_032444005.1 of Ranitomeya imitator. NCBI lineage: Eukaryota > Metazoa > Chordata > Amphibia > Anura > Dendrobatidae > Ranitomeya > Ranitomeya imitator. The sequence goes on from NC_091289.1 coordinate 26,475,858, forward strand.
GGCTTCTTCAAAGCATTTTTAAACTGTTCAATTTCATTGTATGACATCACTTCCCAAACTTTGGAAGTGAAAAAGTCACTGCTTCCTGCAAAATCAGCACACTCTTATCCTGCAGCTCACAACCTTTCCTTCATCTAATTGGTGGTGCTCTATGTCTGCCCACTTCTTTTTAGTGACCCTGCTTATTCACACCTCTGGCTGCACTAATATAAGTGAACAAGTCACTTTCCCTACAAGATCAGATTACTTTACAGACGCTTTCTCCGTTCTCCTTATCTGATGCGCTGTAGGTCGTTCTTTATCGGCCCATATTATGTTACTGACCCTGCTTATGCAACTCCGACTACAAGAACATAATTACAAAAATGGTCAAGTCACTGCCTCCTACAAGATAAACACACTCCGTTCCTGCTGCTCTTAACCTTACCCTGAACGGATAGGCTGTATGTACTTCTGAACCTAGCCATATCATGTTATTGACTCTCCTTATGCAGCTCTGACAACATGAACAAAATCGATAAAGTGGAGAAGTCACTGTCTCCTACAAGATCAGTACACTCTTTCCTGCTGCTCTTAACCTTACCCTGAACGGATAGGCTGCAGGCACTTCTAAGCCTAGCCATATCATGTTATTGACTCTCCTTATGCAGCTCTGACTACATGAACAAAATCGATAAAGTGAAGAAGTCACTGCCTCCTACAAGATCAGTACACTCTTTCCAGCTGCTCTTAACCTTACCCTACACTGATAGGCTGTAGGTTGTTCTGAGCCTAGCCATATGTTGTTGGCCCTCCTTATACAGCTTAGACCACATGAAAATAATCAATAAAGTGAACAAGTCACTGCCTGCTACCAAGTCAACACACTCCCCTGCTGGCGCCACAGTTTGATTGGCTAAAGGTTTTTCCAGCTCCACCCATTTCAAAACAGTTTACATGCAGAAGATGAAAAATGAATACAATTCCATGCCCAAAATCGCAGGAAGGAGAACTTCAAAAACACTTACATGCAACAATGTTGATGTATCTGTTCTTGTGTTTGTTATCTGGATGATTGGAATGTTCCGCCGTGATGTTCATGTCGGAGGTGCAACGCTGAACTTCCTGCAGAAAAAGAAAACATGAGGAAATTAAAATGCAGACGCACATTTGGGAAAAACTTTCCTAATAGAACATCAATATTACTTCATTCTTTCAAATATTGTATTGCAGTCATCTGTATTTCTCCTGATGATCAGGACAGTTCACCTGATTACCAGCTGAGCTGCTGGGTCTAACTAAAACATCCGATTCGGACCAATGTCAACTTTCTAGGATTTTTTTTATCCATGATTTGGGCTACTATTCTTAACTTACTTTTCCCCTCCTGCAGCAACTCCCGTAAGGACTTCATATACATGGACCTTTAAAAGGGAACCCATCATCAGATTACAGCAGTCAGTATTTGCTTTTATTTTATTCCCGCAGCTCTCCTGAGTATTCTGTTTTTTTTTTAGTTTTTTTTTTATTTTAGTGCAAATTTGTATTGTCTTTATTAAGGGGGAGTGGCTCACAGGGTTATAATGCAAAGCATTCCAAAGACACGCCCCAGAGGATCCTTGAGCCACGCCCCCTTTAGTAAAGACCATAACAATTAGCACTAACTAAAAAGGACCATATAGCGAAATTTAAAAAAGAAAAAAATACATACAAAACTGCACATTTTTTTTTATCTGGTAATAGGGTTTCTTTAAAGAGAACCTCTCACCAGGTCGAAAGTGACCAATTGTTGCTCTTAGTGCTAATTATTATGGTCTTTTGGGGGCAGTAATGCAAAGCATCAAAGACACGCCCAGGAGGATCCCGTGAAAGACACGCCCAGGAGGATCCCGTGAAAGACACGCCCAGGAGGATCCCGTGAAAGACACGCCCAGGAGGATCCCGTGAAAGACACGCCCAGGAGGATCCCGTGAAAGACACGCCCAGGAGGATCCCGTGAAAGACACGCCCAGGAGGATCCCGTGAAAGACACGCCCAGGAGGATCCCGTGAAAGACACGCCCAGGAGGATCCCGTGAAAGACACGCCCAGGAGGATCCCGTGAAAGACACGCCCAGGAGGATCCCGTGAAAGACACGCCCAGGAGGATCCCGTGAAAGACACGCCCAGGAGGATCCCGTGAAAGACACGCCCAGGAGGATCCCGTGAAAGACACGCCCAGGAGGATCCCGTGAAAGACACGCCCAGGAGGATCCCGTGAAAGACACGCCCAGGAGGATCCCGTGAAAGACACGCCCAGGAGGATCCCGTGAAAGACACGCCCAGGAGGATCCCGTGAAAGACACGCCCAGGAGGATCCCGTGAAAGACACGCCCAGGAGGATCCCGTGAAAGACACGCCCAGGAGGATCCCGTGAAAGACACGCCCAGGAGGATCCCGTGAAAGACACGCCCAGGAGGATCCCGTGAAAGACACGCCCAGGAGGATCCCGTGAAAGACACGCCCAGGAGGATCCCGTGAAAGACACGCCCAGGAGGATCCCGTGAAAGACACGCCCAGGAGGATCCCGTGAAAGACACGCCCAGGAGGATCCCGTGAACCACACCCCCTTATAAAGACCCAACCAAAAAAATATGCACTAAAAAAAAATCCATATTTCTAGATATGCAGATTTATTTAAAAAAAAATAAAAAAAATTAAGCAGCGGGAATAAAATAAGAGCAAAAATTTGCTACTTTTTACCTGGTGACAGGTCTTCCTTAAACGGAGTGTATGATTTATATTTTGTAGTACTCACAACCAGAGAGTCATACATGTACTTTAATATATTTTTTTTTATTTTAGATATTTTTTGTACAGGATTATGGGAGCAGCAATCTTCCTGAGCTTCTGTTAACAGAATTTAGAGACAAGTTTTACAGCAGCCACCGAGAATGTATAACGTAAGCTTCCCATTGTCAATTTTCCACTCTCCACAAGGAGACATTACCCCATTGATACCCTTTCAGAGGTCTATCAGCGAGCCAAACCAGTTCTCCTGCTTTGCACTGATGAGGAGCAAACAAAACACGTGTTTTCTGCTTTTTACAGGACTCTTTTATAAGGATCCATTTTTTAATATTTCTACTTCCTGTAGGTGGAGACAGACAACAATAGTCTGGAGACGACCCATTGACTTTTTTGTAGACTGTTGTACGCAGGCTCGGTGACATGTGCAGCAGTTGATTTTGGAAGGAAGGGGGAGGAGGCGAGCTGTGACGTCACCAACTGTAAGGCTATGTGCACACGTCAGGATTTCTTGCAGAAATTTCCTGAACAAAACCGGACATTTTCTGCAAGAAATCCGCATGTGTTTTTTTCTCGTTTTTCTTGCGTTTTTTGCACTTTGTTTTTATTGCGGATTTTTTGCGTTTTTTTTTTCCAGAGGTTCCCAATCTACTATATAAAGCTGAATGTGTGTGTGTTTGTGTGTGTGTGTGTATGTCCGGGATTGGCATCTGCACCGTCGCAGCTACAGCCACAAAATTTTGCACAGTCACACGTCTGGACCCCGAGAGCGTCATAGGCTATGTTGTGAGGTGAAATTTTAACCCTGCGCGTTCCAATTCACCAAACAATTTTGCCCCTATCTACATAATGGGGAAAAAAGTGAAAGGAAAAGTGTTGGAGGCGTCACAGCTACAGCCACAAAATTTTGCACAGTCACACGTCTGGACCCCGAGAGCGTCATAGGCTATGTTGTGAGGTGGAAATTTAACCCCGCGCTTTCCAATTCACCAAACAATTTTGCCCCTATCTACATAATGGGGAAAAGTGAAAGGAAAAGTGTTGGAGGCAAATTGACAGCTGCCAGATGTGAACAAGGGGGACTTAAAGAGTGAGAGCGATGGCGCCAAAGAGTATATACCGTACAGTTGCTAAGGTGGGGCCTCGACATGAGATACTCACCACACACGGGGATATGAACACACACAAAATGCGCCACACACTACCACGTGCTTGAACACATATACCACCCTCAGCACACATTTCACCACACATACACCAACCTCGCCACATAAAAGTCAAAACACAAAAGTCGCCGCTCAAAACTCGCCACGCGCAAAACTCGCCACATGCAATAACTAGGCTCACGCAAAACTCGCCACAAGTGCAAAACTCACCTCATGGAAAACTCACCACATGCAAAACTTGCACACGCGGAAAAATTGCCACATGCACAAAAGTTGCAACACATGCAAAAGTTGCCTCACACAAAACTTGCACATACTCAAAAGGCACCACACATAAAACTCGCCACGCGCAAAACTCGCCATGCGCAAAACTTGCTGCACACAACTTGCTACACTAACCTGTCACATGCAACTTGACACACAAAAAGTTGCTACACGCATGTTGCCACACAAAACTCATCCCACAAAAGTCACTACATGCATGTCGCCACACGCAACTCAACACACACAACTTGACAAACGAAACTCGCCCTAAAACACACACAAGTCTGGTATTATCTTCAAAAATAAAAATCTGATTAATAAGCAGACAAACTACAAGAGCAACAAATGTACCATATAGGAAATACGGCAGCTCAGTCACATGACCTGTCTATTATGTGTATGTGTGAGCTAATATATACTGCCAGGGGGAGGGCTTCCTGTTGGCTGGGGATTTATCACGCTGCCAATTTATCTTACAAATACTGAGGTAAAAATACTGACCAAATAACGTGTGAACGAGGTCTAATACAGGAGGAGATGACACACAGGTATATACTATATACAGGGGAGATGACACACAGATATATACTATATACAGGAGAGATGACATACAGGTATATACTATATAGTGGAGGAGATGACATACAGGTACATATATTTACAGGAGGAGATGACATACACGTATATACTATATACAGGAGCAGATGACCTACAGGTATATACAGGAGGAAATGACATACAGGTATATGCTATATACAGGGGAGATGACACACAGGTGTATACTATATACAGGAGGAGATGACATACAGGTATATACTATATATAGAAGGAGATGACATACAGGTATATACTATATATGAGGAGATGACATACAGGTATATGCTATATACAGGGGAGATGACACAGCAGGTATATACTATATACAGGGGAGATGACATACAGGTATATACTATATACAGGAGATGACATACAGGTGTATACTATATATAAGGGAGATGATAAACATGTATATACTGAGGTGAAAATTAGAGGTGTGAGGTGAAAATGAAAAGGTGTGAGTGCAAAATGAGAGGAGTGAGGGAAAATAGTGGAGTGATCAGAAAATGACAGATGTGAGGTCGAAATGACAAGTGTTAGGGGGGAATGAGAGGAGTGAGGGGGAAAATAAGGAGTGAGGGGGAAAATAAGGAGTGAGGGGGAAAATGAGAGATGTGAGGGGGAAAATGAAAGATGTGATTGGGAAAATAAGAGAAGTGAGGTGCTATAACTAACCACAGATATTTACTATGCCCAGGCAACGCCGGGCTCTTCAGCTAGTGCAATAATATAGTGGGAAATCCTCATAAAAATCTGCAAAATTAATGAACATGCTGCGTTTTTTTTACGGGAAAAAAAAACGCAACATATGCACAAAAATTGCAGAATGCATATGTATGTTTTTTTTAAGCTTTTTAATAGCGAAAAAAATTGCGAAAAATCCTGAACGTGTGCACATAGCCTAAATGATCCTGTGTCCTTTATAAATGAAGTCTACTGCTAAAACTACACAATAAGGAAATATCAGCCTAATATTAGCCTCAGTGGCATTGAGAAAAAATTGCAAGATTTCAGGATGGATTTTTAAAAAAAATATTGGAGTAAAAAAAAAAAAAAAAAAATTACTCCAAAAAAAAAAAAAAAAAAAAAATTACTTTCAATCAATTGGTCATTTTTGATAACACATTTCCTTTATTCCTGCACACATTTGGACGATAGTGATCCTCAGTGTACGGTAAATCTTTGTTCCTATGGTTATTTAGGAATATATAAAGCATCATAAGAATATTCAGTCATTGTGGTCAATATTCACAAATATAAATGGTAAATTAAGCCAGACGTCTCCTTTCTGCAGTCATTTTTGCTAGAATCTAACCCGAAACTCTGCAATTATTGCATATTTATTAATAACCCATCGTAGAGAAACCTCTAACCCAACGCAGCTATTGCTTCAAATCCACAAATGTAGAATCAAGAGAAGAAAATCTTTTTGAGGGAACCTTAATTACGTCTTAAGTCTGGAGGTTATTGAGGTCCAATTTAATGCTTTCAACTTCTAAAGTGGAATATGGAAACTGACTGATAAAGGAAATAATTATGAGCGCACAGCTGCTGCACGAGCCGGGGGGAGCGTGCCAGATATGTTATTCGAGCAGCAGATGTGGCGCTATCCATCTACACCCAACACAAGAATGGTGGACCGTGCACAATACTGCTCGGGTGCACTAAATACAATGACAGGTGCGGAGTATTTCATTCACTATGAATCCCAACTGCAGTGACAGAGGAGACCAGTTACGGAAACATTTATCTACAGGGACGATGGACAACGTTCAATGGTGGAATAATGTGGCACTGTAATACAGCATGCACAATGATAAAACCACTATAATCATGGAAAGAATAAAGAGGAAGATGAAGGAGAAGCTAAAGAAAAAGATGTCAGACAGAAGGAGGGAGGAGGAGGAAGGGACGAGGATGGAGGGAAGAGGAGGAGGGAGGAGGATAGAGGGAGCGATGGAAGAGGAGGGAGGGAAAAGGAGGATAGAGTGATGAAGAGGAGGGAGGTAGTAGGAGAGTGTGGAGGGAAGGAGGGTGGAGGAGAGTGGAGAGTGGAGGGAGGAGGAGAGTGGAAGGAGGGTGGAGGGAGGAGGAGATTGGAGGGAGGAGGGTGAAGGATAGTAGAGGGAAGGAGGAGGAGAGTGGAGGGAGGGTGGAAGGAGGAGGGTGGAAGGAGGAGGGTGGAGGATAGTAGAGGGAAGGAGGAGGAGAGTGGAGGGAGGAGGAGAGTGGAGGGAGGGTGGAGGGAGGAGGAGAGTGGAGGGAGGAGTATGGAGGGAGGGAGGAGGGTGGAGGGAGGAGGGTGGAGGGAGGAGGGTGGAGGGAGGAGGGTGGAGGGAGGGAGGGAGGAGGAGAGTGGAGGGAGGAGAGTGGAGGGAGGAGGAGAGTGGAGGGAGGAGAGTGGAGGGAGGGAGGAGGAGGGTGAAGGGAGGGAGGAGAGTGGAAATAGGGTGGAGAGAGGGAGGGGGAGAGTGGAGGAGAGTGGAGGGAGGAGGAGAGTGGAGGGAGGAGGAGAGTGGAGGGAGGAGGAGAGTGGAGGGAGGAGGAGAGTGGAGGGAGGGAGGAGAGTAGAGGGAGGAGGAGAGTAGAGGGAGGAGGAGAGTGGAGGGAGGGAGGAGGAGAGTAGAGGGAGGAGGATAGTGGAGGGAGGGAGGAGGAGAGTGGAGGCAGGGAGGAGAGTGGAGGGAGGGAGGAGTAGGATGGAGGGATGAGGCTAGAGGGAGCGAGAGAACATGGATGGAGGTAAGAGGAGGGAGGGAAAAGGAGGATAGAGGGATGAAGAGAAGGAAAGGAGTAGGATGGGAGGGAGGAGGAGCGTGGTGGGAGAATGAGGAGCAGAATGGAGGGACAAGAATAGAGGGTCTATCACAGTGATCAAAATGTACCAATAGGAAAAATCTCCTATTGTTGCCGAGTGCAGGCTGGCAGATCTCGGCAGGTGCACTGCGCCCGCCATTTTCTTATGGGAAGATGACGTAGAGGGCCGGGGGGCTCGGGAGACCCCATTTCTCTCTCCTCTGGTATGCTAAATCATATCACAGAAGAGAGAAATGAATGGGAAATCTGACCACCTTTTGTGATCTCCTTTATTCGGTGAATAACGGTGATGACAACACTGGGGATGGTAAAAACCAACCTGAATCATGTTCTCCGGGGTCTCAGCTACCCCCCCCACCCCCCGGTAGCCGAGATCCCAGAGATTTTCTGACCCTGGAGTCGTTAAACCCTGATTTCTCAGCACTATTAAAAAGTGGCGCTGAGGAATAAGGCCCCTTAACTGCCACCATTAAAAGGTGTATCCGGCGGTCATTAAGGGGTTAAAAGAGTAATAGGTTTGCTTTATTTTCATAATTTCACTGAAAAAACAGTGACTTCACAAAAACTACAGTAAGCAGCCCAGTAAGTGACTTATCGATAGACTCAGGGTCTCTGTCACTACATCATGCTACTTCCAGATGGGATAAGATTCCCTTTAATTTATGATGTACAATAACAAATTGTATTGTGGTACCGTGTTAGCCAGAAAAATCGATGTGAATATTTTCCTGCCCAATGATGACAGAAGTATTCTAGGAGTGATACCTTTATTGGCTAACCAGAAAAATTATGGATGTTTGGGATTACCGGTAATTTGATTGGGGTAGTTCATTCCAGAAAACTGGTGCAGCACAAGGTAGGTTTTTGAGACAGAAATGTAAGGTTATTATGGAAGATATTAAGTCTTAGATAATGTTCATTAATATACAGTAAATGCCCGCATTGTATTCTCAAAGCTGTATCACATCCTCCGCATATGTGCAGTATTCACAGATTACACTTTCTTGGCCTCTATAGATGACTTGACACTGCACAAATTGTGGTCCTAATTAGAGTCAGCTCAAGTTCAAGGAAGTGCCGCTGATTATTTTGAATAATTAAATGGTGTCAAAAGCAGCTGTGAGATACAACGCCGGGGACCGCAGCTCATAAATAATTGAGGGGATGGCGACACATGTGATCAGTCTGATCACATCCCACTCCCTGGACAATGAGTGTTTGCCCTGAATACGATCATCGCTGTTATTGCTGCTCAGTCAGCCAAATTACAGCAGCGGCATCGCCCAAATACCAGCTCAATTAGCAGAGTGCAGATTGTGTGGGGTGGGGGCGGCTCTGTGCACAGCACTCAGGTACAGAGCAAACTGCACAGTCAGACTGGCTACATAGTGATAATGGAGGGGGATTCAAAACGAGATCTGTGACCCATATAATGGAGGAGCCTATTTACAGGAAGCAACTGCAGATTTGGAACAGCAGATATCTCTCTGTATCCATCCCTCCGCCGCATCTCTCTCTATATCCATCCCTCCACCGCATCTCTCTGTACCCATCCCTCCACCGCATTTCTCTATATCCATCCCTCCACCGCATCTCTCTATATCCATCCCTCCACCGCATCTCTCTGTACCCATCCCTCCACCGCATTTCCCTATATCCATCCCTCCACCGCATCTCTCTGTATCCATCCCTCCGCCGCATCTCTGTACCCATCCCTCCACCGCATCTCTCTATATCCATCCCTCCACCGCATCTCTCTGTACCCATCCCTCCACCGCATTTCTCTATATCCATCCCTCCACCGCATCTCTCTGTATCCATCCCTCCACCGCATCTCTGTATCCATCCCTCCACCGCATCTCTCTCTATATCCATCTCTCCACCACATTCTCTCTATATCCATCTCTCCACCGCATCTTTCTCTTTATCCATCCCTCCACGGCATTTCTCTCTTTATCCATCCCTCCACCGCATCTCTCTCTGTATCCATCCCTCCACCGCATCTCTCTCTGTATCCATCCCTCCACCGCATCTCTCTCTGTATCCATCCCTCCACCGCATCTCTCTCTGTATCCATCCCTCCACCGCATCTCTCTCTGTATCCATCCCTCCACCGCATCTCTCTCTGTATCCATCCCTCCACCGCATCTCTCTCTGTATCCATCCCTCCACCGCATCTCTCTCTGTATCCATCCCTCCACCGCATCTCTCTCTGTATCCATCCCTCCACCGCATCTCTCTCTGTATCCATCCCTCCACCGCATCTCTCTCTGTATCCATCCCTCCACCGCATCTCTCTCTGTATCCATCCCTCCACCGCATCTCTCTCTGTATCCATCCCTCCACCGCATCTCTCTCTGTATCCATCCCTCCACCGCATCTCTCTCTGTATCCATCCCTCCACCGCATCTCTCTCTGTATCCATCCCTCCACCGCATCTCTCTAGATCCATCCCTCCACCGCATCTCTCTAGATCCATCCCTCCACCGCATCTCTCTAGATCCATCCCTCCACCGCATCTCTCTAGATCCATCCCTCCACCGCATCTCTCTAGATCCATCCCTCCACCGCATCTCTCTCTATCCATCCCTCCACCGCATCTCTCTCTGTATCCATCTCTCCACCACATTCTCTCTATATCCATCCCTCCACCACATTCTCTCTGTATCCATCCCTCCGCCACATTCTCTCTGTATCCATCCCTCTACCACACATCTCTCTGTATCCATCCCTCCACCGCATCTCTCTGTATCCATCCCTCCACCGCATCTCTCTGTATCCATCCCTCCACCGCATCTCTCTCTGTATCCATCCCTCCACCGCATCTCTCTCTGTATCCATCCCTCCACCGCATCTCTCTATATCCATCCCTCCACCGCATCTCTCTAGATCCATCCCTCCACCGCATCTCTTTAGATCCATCCCTCCACCGCATCTCTCTAGATCCATCCCTCCACCGCATCTCTCTCTGTATCCATCCCTCCACCGCATCTCTCTCTGTATCCATCCCTCCACCGCATCTCTAGATCCATCCCTCCACCGCATCTCTCTAGATCCATCCCTCCACCGCATCTCTCTCTGTATCCATCCCTCCACCGCATCTCTCTATATCCATCCCTCCACCGCATCTCTCTCTGTATCCATCCCTCCACCGCATCTCTCTCTGTATCCATCCCTCCACCGCATCTCTCTAGATCCATCCCTCCACCGCATCTCTCTCTGTACCCATCCCTCCACCGCATCTCTGTATCCATCTCTCCACCACATTCTCTCTATATCCATCCCTCTACCACACATCTCTCTGTATCCATCCCTCTACCACACATCTCTCTAGATCCATCCCTCCACCGCATCTCTCTGTATCCATCCCTCCACCGCATCTCTCTGCATCCATCCCTCCACCGCATCTCTCTCTGTATCCATCCCTCCACCACATTCTCTATATCCATCCCTCCACCACATTCTCTCTATATCCATCCCTCTACCACACATCTCTCTAGATCCATCCCTCCACCGCATCTCTCTGTATCCATCCCTCCACCGCATCTCTCTCTTTATCCATCCCTCTACCCATCTCTCTCTTTATCCATCCCTCCACCACATATATCTTTATCCATCTTTCCGCCACACACATCTCTCTGTATCCATCTATTTGTTTCTCATATTAAACCATCTGGATCAGGATCTATCGGTCCATAAACATCTTTCCTTCTGTTTGATTCTATTTGAAGAGTAAAATATATTCTCAATACAATAAAACAGACTATTCCTTCCATTGTAAAGAGGGAAAGGAAATAGGGAAAATGGATGGAGCTCACGACGCTGCAAGGTAATCGATGTCCAGGACGCAGATAAACGTAGGAGGAGGAGTAAGGCAGGAATCCGGCACAACCATCCGATGTTAAAATCCAGTTTATTCACAAGCCATTAATAGGTTTTATATGGTTTCCGTGGATCCCTGTTTTTAATGGCTTGTGAATAAACTGGATTTTAACGTCAGATGGCTGTGCCGGAATTCCTTCCATTATCATCTTTGGTAAAAGTTAAAAAGAAAAACGGCACATTTTTACATTTTCTTCCTCTATTGTTGTTTTCATCCATTTTTTGGCAGTTCATTCCTGTTGTGACTAGCCAGGCATTTGGCAATGGTCAGAGAAGAATATGCATGAAAGGAGCATTTATCAAGCAGCACCATTCTTCAATTGTTAGGCTGAGGGATCTCTTGTGCCGCCGGCCCCAGATTGCCCATGTGTGGGTCACATCTGCATTCAGCCCCAGCCGGTTACAGTGGGACAATAGATCTCACTTAACTGCAGCCAGAATGACTGCGCACATAAAGACAATTTATTGCAGCGCTTTTAATCGTGCGCAACATAAGGTAAATTGCGCCATAAAAAAAGCCACATATGTAATTACAGAAACATAATATTTGCATTTTAATTTTTTAACATATTCAGAATTCAAAATAAAAATTTATTTAAAGCACAAACGTACCTCAAATTCTTCGGAGAACCCATGCTGGTTGTTAGAATAGAGCTCACTGATGTGTTTGATAAACTGCTTGACAGGAATAGCTTCCATGTCATCTGCGGGGGAAAGACAAGAAGAGGTCACAAAACTAAACTCCAGGCTAATAACCAAATAATAATAATAAAAAAATATATATATACATTTACCTACGTTATCAATAAGATTAGAAAAACATGGTGCTTTCTTCCATAAAGTGCCACGTTTTCCATGGTTTGTGTCTGGTATTTCAGCTCTATTAAAGTAAGTAATGCCAAACTGCAATACCACTAACAACCTGTCAACTGATGTGGCAGTGTTTCCAAGCAAAGCAACCATGTTTCCATAGTACTGTACAGGCCCTTAAAGTGTACCCAGGTTTCAGAGGTTTTTTTTTAAATAAAAAGCAGCAGCATTAATAATGCGGTGTGGTTTCCAACAGCTACAATGCTCCATTTTTCCAAAGCATCATTCTTAAATGGTCCCTGTACTTTTACATAACTTACTATCTTTTGATAGACTCTATCACAATACCTATCAGCAAATCATTTTGTTTAAAGATTAAGTTGTCTTAACCCCGAAAAATCACTCCAAGGTGACAACCGATGGGTTTAGCTTACTTGCTGCCTGTTGTCAAGGGTAATCAGTCTCTAGAAGCAGAGACACCAAGATGGATTACAAGCAGGGGTGAAACTTTTACTCTCTACAATAACTTAGGGTAGGCCTTTTACTTTCTACAATAACTTAGGGCAGGCCTTTTACTGTACAATAACTTAGGGCGGGCCTTTGACTCTCTACAATAACTTAGGGCGGGCCATTTACTCTACAATAACTTAGGGCGGGCCTTTTACTCTACAATAACTTAGGGCGGGCCTTTTACTCTACAATAACTTAGGGCGGGCCTTTGACTCTACAATAACTTAGGGCGGGCCTTTGACTCTCTACAATAACTTAGGGCGGGCCTTTGACTCTCTACAATAACTTAGGGCGGGCCTTTGACTCTCCACAATAACTTAGGGCGGGCCTTTGACTCTCCACAATAACTTAGGGCGGGCCTTTGACTCTACAATAACTTAGGGCGGGCCTTTGACTCTACAATAACTTAGGGCGGGCCTTTGACTCTACAATAACTTAGGGCGGGCCTTTGACTCTACAATAACTTAGACTCTACAGCCTTTGACTCTACAATAACTTAGGGCGGGCCTTTGACTCTACAATAACTTAGGGCGGGCCTTTGACTCTACAATAACTTAGGGCGGGCCTTTTACTCTACAATAACTTAGGGCGGGCCTTTGACTCTACAATAACTTAGGGCGGGCCTTTGACTCTACAATAACTTAGGGCGGGCCTTTGACTCTACAATAACTTAGGGCGGGCCTTTGACTCTACAATAACTTAGGGCGGGCCTTTGACTCTACAATAACTTAGGGCGGGCCTTTTACTGTACAATAACTTAGGGCGGGCCTTTGACTCTACAATAACTTAGGGCGGGCCTTTTACTGTACAATAACTTAGGGCGGGCCTTTTACTCTACAATAACTTAGGGCGGGCCTTTTACTCTACAATAACTTAGGGCGGGCCTTTTACTCTACAATAACTTAGGGCGGGCCTTTTACTCTACAATAACTTAGGGCGGGCCTTTGACTCTACAATAACTTAGGGCGGGCCTTTGACTCTCTACAATAACTTAGGGCGGGCCTTTGACTCTCTACAATAACTTAGGGCGGGCCTTTGACTCTCTACAATAACTTAGGGCGGGCCTTTGACTCTCTACAATAACTTAGGGCGGGCCTTTGACTCTCTACAATAACTTAGGGCGGGCCTTTGACTCTCTACAATAACTTAGGGCGGGCCTTTTACTCTACAATAACTTAGGGCGGGCCTTTTACTCTACAATAACTTAGGGCGGGCCTTTTACTCTACAATAACTTAGGGCGGGCCTTTTACTCTACAATAACTTAGGGCGGGCCTTTTACTCTACAATAACTTAGGGCGGGCCTTTTACTCTACAATAACTTAGGGCGGGCCTTTTACTCTACAATAACTTAGGGCGGGCCTTTTACTCTACAATAACTTAGGGCGGGCCTTTTACTCTACAATAACTTAGGGCGGGCCTTTGACTCTCTACAATAACTTAGGGCGGGCCTTTGACTCTCCACAATAACTTAGGGCGGGCCTTTTACTCTACAATAACTTAGGGCGGGCCTTTGACTCTCTACAATAACTTAGGGCGGGCCTTTGACTCTCCACAATAACTTAGGGCGGGCCTTTTACTCTACAATAACTTAGGGCAGGCCTTTTACTCTCTACAATAAGCCTTTAGAAATACCCTGGTTTAAGGAAAGAGGGGAAAAAAAGAGACAAGTGCGGCGCTTCCTCTGAGCGTAATATGTTTTTACCAACAAGTTAAAAACATTTCTTTTATTTGTAGTTATGCTCACCTTCTATCGGTAAGAAATGCACGTTGAGATTCTCAAGGAATCAATTCTTTAGGCAACTCTTCTTCGTATGTTGTATAATCCAATAAGGTGTGCAGCTCACTTTGGAGAACTATGTGTTGATCCTGCTTCAGATCCACATAGGTGGCAATTTCAAAGGGAAAAAAACTCCAAGTAAATGTGGCTCTAAGCACCTACGGATTTTTTGAATGCATCCACTTCAAGTGAAAAATGTTAATAAAAATTCATTTATTTTCTCAAAATAAAAACATAAAATATTTGTAAAATATTTTTAAAAAACAGTACAACGCGTTTCAGCTGCTATTTTTACAGTGCAGCCTTCATCAGGTAGCAAAAAAATAAAAACAACAAACAATACAATAAGCACTATAAAATGATGTTACAACCTCCAAGTTCTCTTATTTATGAGGGTTCCTAGAAGGGATTAGCAGGGCGGGACCAGGGATCAGGTCCTCCTTTCCTGATAACTAGCTACATGGTAGCCTCTAAAGAGACACATTATAAATATATATATATATATATATATATATATATATATATATATATATATATATACACACAGTTTTACAGTTTAGTACTTCTATTCTATCCAAAATGAGCTTTTAAATACATGGTATTACACTGTTACGAACAAACACAACATTAAAAATATAGGTATATACACAATCATAAATATGATTCACTCCAATACCCCATCAATTCCACTACTATCAATTCATCCCATAAAATACATTTAAAAAAAAAAACGAAACAAACAAAAATATATAAAAAAATATGTAAAAAAAAAAAAATATATATATATAAAAAAAAAAAAAAAAAGTCCTTTGGGAAAAAAAAAAAAAAGGAAAAATTTTTTTTGTTGTATTGACCCATGCGCAAACGACTGAGCTATTTATCCCCGCTCCCGCCCTGCTAATCCCTTTTAGGAACCCTCATAAATAAGAGAACTTGGAGGTTGTAACATCATTTTATAGTGCTTATTGTATTGTTTGTTCTTTTGGTTTTTTGTTTTTTTTGCTACCTGATGAAGGCTGCACTGTAAAAATAGCAGCCGAAACGCATTGTACTGTTTTTTAAAAATATTTTACAAATATATTTTATTTTTTTATTTTGAGAAAATAAATGAATTTTTATTAACATTTTTCACTTGAAGTGGATGCATTAAAAAAATCCGGAGGTGCTTAGAGCCACATTTACTTGGAGTTTTTTTCCCTTTGAACTCTCTACAATAACTTAGGGCAGGCTTTTGACTCTACCATAACTTAGGGCGGGCCTTTGACTCTCTACAGAAAGTTAGGGCAGGCCTTTGACTCTCTACAATAACTTAGGGAAGGCCTTTGACTCTCTGCAGAAAGTGGGGGAGAGTCTTTGTCTCTTTGCTCTTGCTCTCCTGTCTGCCTAGCTGAATATAGACATGTTAAATAATCTGCTATTTATTACAGAGAAGGCTATTGGTTAAAAGATGTTGGGAAGCCAAGAGTAAAAACTTCCAGCCCATATAGTGCTGGTAGACAACCAATGAATAGCAATAGCCTACTTAAAAAAAAAAGTTGATGGGAAGTTATACTGTAGAATATGAGAAATAGGACAATTTCAGAACTTATAAGTCAAGTATATGCACCAAAAAACATACATGGTATCAATAAAATACTGATTTACGATAATGACAAATTGGTGGCTGGTGAGAAGGGCAGCAACAATGCTTTTCAACAGGTTTTGTGCAAAGGGACAGGTACGCTTTAGGTTCTCAAACACAATCTTCATTTCTTGTTGTTGCCTTTAGGGATCAATATGAATGCAATTTCTATTGAAGCCAGAGTAGGAGTATATAAGAATATAGTATACAACGGTCTAGATCTGTGCACCTGTTTTTCAGTGATCTGGCTGTCTCCTTCTTACCAAAAGACTATATTCAGTATATTAAAAAAAAAGCTCCAACTGCTTTACACTCCTCTTCTCCTAAAACACATGGACCCTTTTGGGGCAATACGATGTTTTTTTCTTAAATGGGTCGTGGCTGGGTCTTCTAGCAAGACAGTGACCCAAAACATACAGCCAAGGCAACAAAGGAGTGACTCAAAAAGCAGCACATTAAGATCATGGAATGGCCTAGCCAGTCTCCAGACCATTATCCCATAGAAAACTTATGGAGGGAGATGAAGCTCTGAGTTGCCAAGCGACAGCCTCAAAATCTTAATGATTTAGAGATGATCTGCAAAGAGGAGTGGACCAAAATTCTTCCTGACATGTGCGCAAACCTCATCATCAACTACAAAAAATGTCTGACTGCTGTGCTTGCCAACAAGGGTTTTTCCACCAAATATTAATTGTTGTTTGCCAGAGGGATCAAATACTTATTTTTCACTGCAAAATGCAAATAAATTTATATAATTTATACCATGTGATTTTCTGGATTTTATTATTGATATTCTATCTTTCAATGTTAAAATTGACCTGCCCTTAAAATTATAGACTGGTCATGTCTTCGTAAGTGGGCAAACTTACAAAATCAGCAAGGGATCAAATACATATTTCCCCCACTGTATGTATTTTTGTCAACAAAATGTGCCATATATCCTGCTTCACGGTATGAAAAATGCACAATGAGTTAAATGAGAATTTGTCAGTGAGCTCGTTCCGATGGGAAAGCCTTTTCTTTATCTTCAGTGTTCGGAGCTCCTCCATATGAGAGTTGAGCTGAACTTTGTCATAAACCAGCTGAGAAGAACTCAGAAACCAGAAGATAACCGTTATTACCGCACCCGTTAGATCAGACTCACTGACGAATTCTCAGTTAACTCATCAGACCGCACAACATAAAAAGCTAAGAAGAACAAATATCCATCGTCTCAGTCTCACCAGCTAATCAATTGAACGCTCCTCAGCGATATGTAAAAAAAACCTTTAACGGGGCTTTAGGCAATTATTACAATTTTCTGAGGTTAATCCCACACTTAGACATTCAATAAAAGACATATGTTGTCAGCCGTGCATGTCAGCGGGTGTTTAGTACGATGTACAGAGACACATTTTTAAGCATTTTTAATATGGGAATCAAAACTAATTTCCGTTTGTACCATTCAGCCTTTTTACAAGTCATGTATCCGTTGTTTCTTCCCGATGGAGGCAATGTAACCGAGATTATTAATTAAATGAACATTTAAAGATTTTTTTCCCCCCTTAAAAGCAAAGCTATCATCAGAAAACAACCAATTCTTTCAATCGGGTTTGTGTGTTAATTTTTTTTTCTATTTCTGGCCATGCTTATTTTTTCACATCTCACAAGGTGTATTAAAAAAAAAAATATAGAAATCTTACAATTTTCACAAAGGCCACTGGTGATTTTTAAAAACCAACTTTCTATTGTTTCAGGAAACAACACGTGTACATAGCCATAATGGTCTGATTCTGACCATATCCTTTAGATTGAAGGGTCTAATGAGCAAATTGAAAAGGTCATTGTGAAGGGAGGAGCAGAGTCAGCTGCAACATGGCCTGTTGTGATCGATGGATCCTGGCTTATCAGTGGTGTATAGAAGTGTTATCAGTCATTGTTCTGCCTCTGATGGTAATGAACCTGCTGTAAACTCGTTTTGAAAAAAATGAAAGTATGAGTAAAAAAAAAACCCTGTGGCCAGTGTGAAAAATGCAGGATTAATAATTTTGCTTTTAAAGATTATATGAAAAAAAAATATTATCAACACTTTTTTAAAAGTACATGTAAAACAAAATTACAGATAAAATTACAGACAAAAAAACAGATATATAGCCCTTTAAAAAGGAGAGGGATGTTTACATCACCACCAGTTCCAACCAATTTAAATGGAATCCACCACCTTGTTTTTGCTATGTAATCTGAGGACAACATGTTGTAGGAGGTGAGGCACTGATTTCACTGATGTGTCATTTGTTAGACTGTTTAAATGCAATGAGTGTTTTATCAGCAGGAGATTATCACGGTCGGACTAGCTGCTCAAGTGCCTCCTGGTCCAACCACTCCCCCACCACTGTCAATATACAATGTACACAGAAAGCAGCCAATCAGGGCTTTGGGCGGGGTTAGATTTCTCAGCTCTGCTACATCTAAAAAGTCTGATTGTATCACCACTGCTTTGCCCAGTAAACTAAGTGATACATCACTGGAATTAGGGGCTTTCTACCTTTCGGATAAGGTAGCAAAAACCTGGCGACAAATTCCCTTTAAAGTGAATGTTGTGGCTCCATACAACCCACCTTTTAGGACAACTTTTGAATGTGTATAGGGTCGTAACGTTTCTAGGTGCCATATGATGACATCTTAAGGCATTATGCAGTATTTCTAGTTAGAAATTAGCCAATTTTTAAAAATTCTATTAATATTTGATTTGTCTGATTCAACAAAAAAAAAATTACATGGAGATTCTTTGGGTCTTCTGAACACGATGAGGACTTACAAGGTCACATGTGGTGCGACACACATCATTGACATGAATTTTACCCCTCGTGAGGCATAGTCATCGTGGGTAGACCGAGCGAGAAGAATGAAAACGTTAGGCTGGAAAAACACCCAAAGATCGATGGATTAGGTGATGGGATGCGGTGGCAGAAAAGGTGAAGGATGTTTGTTTTAACCCTATTAAAACAAAACAAGGTCACATGTGGTGGGACACACATCATTGACACAAGTTGTGCCCCTCGTGAGGCATAGTCATCGTGGGTAGACCGAGCGAGAAGAATGAAAACGTTAGGCTGGAAAAACACCCAAAGATCGATGGATTAGGTGATGGGATGCGGTGGCAGAAAAGGTGAAGGATGTTTGTTTTAACCCTATTAAAACAAAACAAGGTCACATGTGGTGGGACACACATCATTGACACAAGTTGGGCCCCTCGTGAGGCATAGTCATCGTGGGTAGACCCAGAGAGAAGAATGAAAACGTTAGGCTGGAAAAACGCCCAAAGACTGATGTAGTAGGCGATGAGATGCGGTGGCAGAAAAGGTGAAGGATGATATTTTTCTTGCTTTTAACCCTATTAAAACAAAATAAGGTCACATGTGGTGGGACACACATCATTGACACAAGTTGTGCCCCTCGTGAGGCATAGTCATCGTGGGTAGACCCAGAGAGAAGACTAAAAACGCTAGGCTGGAAAAACACCCAAAGATCGACGGATTAGGCGATGAGATGCGGTGGCCGAACAGGTGAAGGATGATATTTTTCTTATTTTTAACCCTTTTCTGGCACTCGAAAGAATCCAGAAAAATTGTGGCTGGCTGGATAGATTCGAATCCAATCATGAAAAATTAAGATTCTGAAAATTTCCATGAAATTATTGACAAATCTGATTGAGAACTGAATCGCTCACCTTTACCAATAGTTCATTGCAAAGGAGCCTCCAGGCTCGCAGACGCATAAAAGTTGCCTAAAAGCTCTGATCATCAAATGTGTAGGAAGGCCTTCACCATGTCTCGTTGATGGATAATTTCGGTGGAGAGAAAATATGGGTATTCTGGCTTAACATTTGGTCCTATAGGGAATTTGTTGCAGATTGTGAATGTGGGTTTTGCAGGACAACTGTAATTGGGTCAAGCAAATCCTGGGGCAGGTATTGATGCGTGCCACTTGCACTTTGGCTTCTAGCGTCGAAAAAGGAACAAGATAATGGCAACTAGTTAAATATTTATCTAGATGAGATCACAATCCGTTTTCATTATCACAGAGGTAAATGGATTGAAAAACTAATTTAAATTAATTATAAAAATTGATTGGAAACGAAAAACATGTAAATGAGTACTTACATTTTTTTTTGTTGGCAAGCGAGGGTGGGAATTGGAAAAAAGGTCTCTACTGCAGTAACAATTAGGGATAGGCTCCGTCTGCAGCTTCAGGAGGAGGAAGAACTAATCTAATTGGGAGCGGAGAAACATTCTTTATGCATTTCTCAATTTTGAATCAAAATAGGATAAAAGTCATACTTGTCAACTAGCCTTACAGGTTGGGCAGCTCAAAAAAACAAACAAAAAAAAAAAGAAGGTGGGAGAAGAACGTCTAGGACATCCAGTGGTGCTGAGAAAAACCTCAGGAAACCTCTTGACTTTCCTGGGCGTGAATGGGATGTTTCATTATCCATGGCGCACATAGAGGAGATGGAAAATGGGGCTTTCAAAGGGGCACAGCCACACTGTCTACCAGAAATAACGTTTAAAGAAGTTCACAAGAATCATCAAATGAGAAGAGAAGATTAAAGAGAGTGTCAGGACTCAAACCAAGCAGTTCTTGTGCACCAGGCAGCAGCTCTTCCCTCTGAGCTATTCAACTTGCTTGACAGTTCCTTGCTCACCCAGATACTAGTACCTGTGTTGTTCAATCAGGAAATCACAGGGCGGAGACAAACTACTTAAACCTGTCGTTGCACTTCCTTCCTTGCAAAATTATTGTGCTCCCAGCCTTTAATCAAGCTTCTTTCCACCTGATGCTTATCCTTACGATTGTACTGCTGCTCTTGTGTACTGACCTCTGGCTATATCCTGACTACACAAACTGCTTATCCTCCCAACTATACTGCTGCTTCTGTGTACCGACCTCTGGCTATTCCTGACTACACAAACTGCTCATCCTCCCAACTATACTGCTGCTTCTGTGTACCGACCTCTGGCTATTCCTGACTACACAAACTGCTTATCCTCCCAACTATACTGCTGCTTCTGTGTACCGACCTCTGGCTATTCCTAATGAAGCAACCTGCTGATCCTTTAACTTAACTGCTGCTCCTGTGTACCGACCTCTGGCTATTCCTGATGGCGCTACCTGCTTTTGTTGTCCCTAGTGCTTGCAATACCACTACTCCAGGTCAGTTCATAAAAGGGAGACTCCGTAGCCCATCTGTTCCCTATGGGCGATACTTGCTGCATCTGCAGCTCTGAACGCCAATGTCAGATCAGGTAGTAGAGCATCCCTAAAAGTTCACTTTTGGAAAGTAACTTTTGCAATTTTGCTTGAAAAACTTTTTAATTTAATATTTCTTTAAAAATAATGTATATGGAGACGAGATCAAAATGGAGAGAGACAACGTGATACATTTAAGCCGGGGCGTAACTGTAGAAGAAGCAGTTGCTCTTCTCACTGGTTCCTGAAGGAACTGCTACATAAGATGGCACTTGATAGAGAAGGTCAAATTGCAGATTTTGCACTAAGGACTAATTTGTTCCTAGTTTCCCCCTTGAAACTTTCCGAAAAACTTTTAATAAAGTCAAACTTTTTGAAGTAGAAACAGACGACTAGGCAATTCTGGCACCAGAGGAGCAAAACTAAAATGTTTTGAGAATATTTTGTGCTGTCTGGAAATAGAGGCACGAGGTTAAGGTCGTGTAAAAAGTCCTTTTACTCAGTGATGGGAAACATATTGGAACCAGAGAAAATTGGATTGGGTTTTATTTTCTGCTTTTCTAATGGCTTCTAGGGTCCGGCTTTCAATCAGCGCTACAATCTGTTCCATTTAACTATGGAAGGAAATACTGGAGTGGGTGCAATAGTGAGGAGGAAAGACGGAACATCACATCTGCTAGGACAAATCCTACCGACGATCCTTTCCAATGTCAGTAAGAAACGTCGTGTGCAGAAAACATGCAGCATAACGAGTTGGCCGCAGTACATTAATCCAATGTGATGTTCCTTCACTTGAGATTTATCCAGATTCTGCATAAGGTCTAAAATCTCTTGCGCTGTCACAAACTGACTCCGTGGAACAATAGAAAGAGCAATACACATTAATTGTAGTCAAGATAGAACATATTAGGGCTTGAAGGGAATCTGTCAGTAAGATCAACCCAACTAAGCCGTCTACATGGGCACGCAGGTCATGGAAAGATTAATAAAATGATACCTTGAAATCTGTGATCAGATGTCTTAGTCCAGAGAAATACAGGTTTTTTTTTTTAAGATGTAAATGAGCTGTTAAGATCTATGGGCCGGACATAGATCTCTTTGATAATAATCTGCCTCCATAGGTTATTTTAGATTTAAGGGGGTGTTACCAGTGTTAGACATGTTGATCAGGAGAGCAGACCAAGTCATAACATGTCTCACACTGGTAACGTCGCCCTTAAGGTACCGTCACACTAGACGATATCGCTAGCGATCCGTGACGTTGCAGCGTCCTGGCTAGTGATATCGTCCAGTGTGACACGCAGCAGCGATCAGGCCCCTGCTGTGATATCGCTGGTCGGGGAAGAAAGTCCAGAACTTTATTTCGTCGCTGGACTCCCCGTAGACATCGCTGAATCGGCGTGTGTGACACCGATTCAGCGATGTCTTCGCTGGTAACCAGGGTAAACATCGGGTTACTAAGCGCAGGGCCGCGCTTAGTAACCCGATGTTTACCCTGGCTACCATCCTAAAAGTAAAAAAACAAACGCTACATACTTACCTACCGCTGTCTGTCCTCGGCGCTCTGCTTCTCTGCTCTGGCTGTGAGCGCCGGGCAGCCGGAAAGCAGAGCGGTGACGTCACCGCTCTGCTTTCCGGCCGCTGTGCTCACAGCCAGAGCAGTGAAGCAGAGCGCCGAGGACAGACAGCGGTAGGTAAGTATGTAGCGTTTGTTTTTTTACTTTAACGATGGTAACCAGGGTAAACATCGGGTTACTAAGCGCGGCCCTGCGCTTAGTAACCCGATGTTTACCCTGGTTACCGGCATCGTTGGTCGCTGGAGAGCGGTCTGTGTGACAGCTCTCCAGCGACCAAACAGCGACGCTGCAGCGATCCGGATCGTTGTCGGTATCGCTGCAGCGTCGCTATGTGTGACGGGGCCAGCCCATAGATCTTAACAGCTTATTTACACATTAGAAAAATGTGGATTTCTCTGGAATAAGACATCATATTGCAGATATCTAGGTATCACTTTATTCACTTTCTATGACCTGCATGTCCATGTAGATGGCTTAGAGCTGAACCTACTCACAGATTCCCTTTTAGGACTAGTCAATGTTTCTCATATGAGATGATCAAACTTCAAAAATGTATGTAGCAATAGAGATAGACACAATTAGTCTTCGTATTTTCGATATTATATATGAGATACCCATGTATAAGGTCCATTCTGCATGGTGACTTACATTGCCCACAAGCCACCCATACAGCTCTGCTCCATCAAAGCAAATTCCATAAGACCCCGGAAAATGCCCTTTGGTATCTGGCACCAAGAGGTTAGCCACAGATCCTTCAAGTCATGTAAGTTGTCAAATGGGGACTTCGTGGATGGTACTCAATTTCCTCCAAGACCCACAGATGCCAGGACTTTAAGAGGTTTATTCCCTTTACCATTTTTATCCTTTTGAAAGATTCCCAGTGACCATAGAAAGCACTTGGTAAATCACTTATCAATGGTGAGGTCCTGTTTTAGCGCTGCACTAGGCAATGGCGTGATCCCACCAGCCCTGCTTCCATATCATTCTGCTGACGTCATGTCAACAGGTCAGAAGGTTCAGTTCCTCCACATCACTCCCTTATCAACAGGACATCAGCAGAAACGTTCCTCCTTTTTGACAATGAAGGTGATGGCTGCCAGATGTATGCTTGAAAAGAGTGAAACCTTACATTGCCGTTCTAGTTCATAAAGTGTTAGCATGGCTGAGAAGGGGTAGTCAGGTATTGTTTAGAGCACAGGAGGATGACCTGAGGGAAGAGCGGGGAGCTGGAGATTAGTGATGAGCGAGTATACTCGTTGCTCGGGTTTTCCCCAGCACGCTCGGGTGATCGAGTATTTATGACTGCTCGGAGATTAAGTTTTCATCACGGCAGCTGAATGATTTACAGCTACTAGTCTGCTTGATTACATGTGGGGATTCCCTAGCAACCAGGCAACCCCCACATGTACTCAGGCTGGCTAGTAGCTGTAAATCATTCAGCTGCCGCGATGAAAACTAAATGTCCGAGCAGTTACAAATACTCGATCACCCGAGCGTGCTCAGGAAAACCCGAGCAACGAGTACACTCGTCATCACTACTGGAGATAAATGGTGGAGTAGAAGCACGAGACAGACACAGGTGGACAACCCTCTTATAAAAAGGGAACATCTCTGGCTGATTTGATGCCATTCCCAAACATCATGGTGCCCTAACACAATGTTTGGGAATGGCATCAAATCAGCCAGAGATGTTCCCTTTTTAAGATCTCTTGCTATTTTTGGTGGCAAATATGTGAAGGGGTTGAGGCCCCTTAAACTGCCTCCACTTTCAAAAAGGTGATGCCTTAAAGATTGTCCTTCAGATCAGACTCGACGCTAATCTGGAAAATTGCCATGGGTTCACGTGGAGCTCCTTAGTTCTCGGAAATGATTAAGGTCCTTGCATCAGGACATCTTCATCCATTGTTGAACTTCCCTTTAGACCTAGAGACTTTCCGAATAGTAACCAGACTGATTGCAAGGGACATATTCTACCGAAAACCCACATAGAAAGACAAAGTATCTCAAGTAAAAAGTTTTGCTCAGCAGATATCTACATTGGCTTCAGAAAACAGAGAAGGTTTTGGCCAAATTGAGAGTACAAAGAGGTGGTTTCGAGAGCCTTTTTATAGAAAATTTAGTTGGGGAGAGGCTCCTTCTGCAGAAAGTCTTTGGATATTGTGCACAATTTAGATTACAACACAAGAAATAACCTGATTAAAAGAGGAAGAATATTAAAGGGAGGAATAACTTGGATATTTCTTTTCCGCTTTGTTGTTCCTCTAATTACCCATCCTCCCCTTTCGGCCATCTGAATCATCACTATGTGCAATAATTTACAGCATTACCTGCTGACAACAGGATGCTGCATGCGAATCTAACAATTAATAAATTCCTTTTAAATAAGTCATGGAATGGAAATCCGTTCTCTGATCCTTCGCGGCTACGCGGCAGTAATATTTAAACATCATTAAATATTAATTCCCTCTAATGAAGTTGCAGTATAGTCTTTATTAAGCCGAATAACAACAAAAAAAAAAAAAATAGACATCTGAATCTCAACTCCCAGTCTCAGACTTAAACGCCCACTTAAAAACGACGCCACTTTCTATTGTAAGGGGGCAACTTGAAGACATCAAAAGTCCTAGCCGCAGCTCAGACGCCGATTGAAATTACTTTGTCTCTCGCTATTTTTTTTCTTTTTCCCCCCTTTTAAACTTTTGATTTCCCATACAAGCAGGCGCTCCTAAGGTATGATTAGACAGACAAAGGCAGAAGGCGAGATGCGAATCAATACGAGCTGCCGACATTGATTAGTCAGTGAGAACGGCGGAGAGAATTTTAATTACGACTGGGAGTCAAAACATTGTCATGGATTCGAACAGCAGCATCTAATTAGCCGATTCCCATATATTTAATGATATGAACGCAGGGCGGGCAACGTTCTCATTATTTCCAGTTTACTTAAAAAGACAGAAACACCCATTCACATAGACCTCAAAGAGTCAAGGAAAGATTAGACGAGCCAGTGGTGGAACATGCTTTTATAGGGTCACCATTAAGATGCAGGTATAAAAGCCAAAAACAAAACAAAAAAGCGCTTTTTTCACAATAGAAATTGACATACTGTGCAACATATGCAAATTTCAGCACCAATACAAAAAAAAGAGGCATGTGGATAAGATTATAGAAGACGTGACAGTTGATACGTGATGCCTGAGCCCTGGGAAGCATGAATCAGACTATGGTGTTTCACAGGAAACATGCATTTATAAGCTGGCCACAGACAAAGACGCTCTGATGACTAGTCCACCTATTTAAATCAATAGGTGGCGCATGTGCAGTACCTGATCACGGGCACTATTCCGTCAAATGAGCTGTGCAGTTATGGCCACTGTTAACCAGGGTTGTGGAGTAGGAGTTGTGGAGTCTGAGTCGGAGCCCATTTTGGTGGAGTCTGAGTCAGTCGGTGTCATGGAAATAGAGGAGTCAGAGTCGGAGGTTCGGCTTACTGACTCCACAGCCGTGGCAGGGCTGTGGAGTCGGAGCCCATTTTGGTGGAGTCAGAGTCGGTGTCATGGAAATAGAGGAGTCAGAGTCGGAGGCTTGGCTTACCGACTCCACAGCCGTGGCAGGGCTGTGGAGTCGGAGCCCATTTTGGTGGAGTCTGAGTCAGTCGGTGTCATGGAAATAGAGGAGTCAGAGTCGGAGGTTCGGCTTACTGACTCCACAGCCGTGGCAGGGCTGTGGAGTCGGAGCCCATTTTGGTGGAGTCTGAGTCAGTCGGTGTCATGGAAATAGAGTCAGAGTCGGAGGTTTGGCTTACAGACTCAACAGCCATGGCAGGGCTGTGGAGTCAGAGCCCATTTTGGTGGAGTCGGAGGTTTGGCTTACCGACTCCACAGCCCTGCTGTTAACACTGAGAACAACTGATCGGTGGAGGTACCGGGTGTGGCACCCCCACAGATCAGACATGTATGACTTCTCCTAAGGATAGGACATCAATGTTAAAGTTCTTAACTCCTTTAAAAAAAATCTGTGTTCACCGAATACAGATTTTGCCCAGAAATTGAAAATTTTGAGAATAAGGATCAGTCCAGGAGAAGAAGCAGACTTCTCTGATAAAGTATATAACAAAGTTTCTTATTTTCAGGTGTACTATTGACTTATGCAATAAGTATTAAAATGACTGTGACCGTAAAGACTGGATGTGTTCAAGACAGGATGCAAAATATTTGGGGATCAAATTAACGATTGCTCACCACAATTTGCATTGGCCATTAAAAAACCACAGATCAATTTGTTATATCATTGATTGGTGCTCATAATCTCTATATAAAAAGACCACCATACATAAAGGCACTATTCTTATACATGGCCCTCAGTAGGTGAAGGGCACAGTTACTAGACGTCAACTTGTCTCTTCAAAAAGGAAGAGGACTCGAACGCTAGTGTCACCCATTTGAAGTTGTAATCCTAAAAGTCAATATCGACCCGCTAACGAGCCTGGTCATATGCCACGTACAGGAACCCATGCATAAATATACATTAAGGTTCTCCATTAAGCCCACTTTTATTTGCTGCCAGGGTGTTTATTCCTAAAATTAGTCATTGCCCGATGAAATGAAATCATCAACTCCATGCAGTCCCACAGAGAATGAATGGAGCGCCAGTTGATCATGTGCAGCTCCACGTCATTCTCGCGGAAATAAAAATGCTCCATTTTGTCGATTGGTGTAAGGCAAGACCCAGTGGTTGGATCTCCCTTGATGAATACGTTATCACTAGTGATGAGCGAAAGTGCTCATTACTCGAGTATGTCTAGGGTGCTCGAGTGACATGTTCGAGTCCCCGCGGCTGCATGTTTCGCGGTGGTTACCCAAAAAACATGCGGGGATTAGCAGTGTATGTTGGGCAATTTCCGCATGCTTTGTGGAGGTCTAAGATCTGCAAAACTTGCGGCCACAGAGAAGCGAACAGGTCACTGAAGCACCAGCGATACTCAGCGCATGCCTGAGCACCCTCAGCAAACTCCAGTAACGGGCATTTGCGCTCATCACTAGTTATCACTAGTGATGAGCAAATATACTCGTTACTCGAAATTTCCCGAGCATGCTCGGGGGTCCTCCGAGTATTTTTTAGTGCTCGGAGATTTCATTTTCATCGCCTCAGCTGAATGATTTACATCTGTTAGCCAGCATAAGTACATGTTGGGGTTGCCTGGTTGCTAGGGAATCCCCACATGTAATCAAGCTGGCTAGTAGCTGTAAATCATCCAGCTGCGGCAAAAAAAATAAATCTCTGAGCGCTAAAAAATACTCAGAGGACCCCCGAGCGTGCTCGAGAAATCTCGAGTAACGAGTATATTCGCTCATCACTAGTTATCACTTATCTAGTGGATTGAAGTTAACCCCTTTTCACTGGTTAACCCCTTTAAAGCCCAATGCTGAAAACGAGGGCTAATATTTCTCACAGTTGAGAGTCTGCTACAATGTATTCTAGACAGTTCTCCTTGAGCTTAACAAATCAGCAGCAAATATTCAATTTTCCCCTAATAGTTTGATGGAATGTATTTGTATAGGTAAAATGTATCTGCCTGTTTCAGATTTACGCTTTCAGCAGAATCATTCACCACTCTATTTGTGGGAGAATTAACTATTACTTGGAACATGCAGCAACCATTATCTGCATCATCGATAACAGAAAATATCGGACACAAATAAGACAACTCATACAATACAGTCTAGAGGATCTGTAGCAATTAACACAGCACCATCTGCTATCTGCACACTCAGCATAAGCCTGCAGCTGTTGCTATCACTCCAACACAATCTGGGTTTACAGACGATTGCCTAGGCTGGATACAAGTGTCACAAACTCAAAGCTCTGACATTCGGCACATGTTATCCACTGAATGAAAAAAATGGGAGGAATTTATCATAGCCCCTACTCCTGCTTTCTGGAATAAAAAAAAAAAAAAAAGAAGCCACAAATTATGGTGCGCCGTATAATTTGCAACTTTTTTGTATTTTTCCTCCGTTCACATCCCTTGTTTGAAAAATGGACAGGGTTTCGCTAAAGAGGCAAATGTACCATTATTAATGGCAGAAATGGGTGTAAATAATAGTAAATGATAACTCATAGAACTTATCCGCATTATTTCACTAATTTTAGATATAACTATCAAGCGGAGGACAGTATGACTTAATCGCCAATGTTGAAACCAACACACTCCAAAACAAACGATACGTAAGTCAAAGCTTATAGACAAAAATACAACAATTCTTTATTATTAAAAATTACATAAGACGCTGTGAATAGGAGTCGGTTAACACAACCAAAAACATGCTATGCAAAAGCACGTAGGGGGCACAAACCCTGGACAGATCCATCCCATAATGATTCTAAGGCATATTGCCGCTGCACCAGCACACTCAGGAGTCAATGCTACACAAATGCCAACCGCATAGTAATTACAAATGGCGAGATATAAATTAAATGGGTACCTGTGGCTGATGCAGTAAGGGTGTCCAGGGGGTGTGCGCCCGCCCCAACGCACGTTTCGGTGAACCACCTTCGTCAGGGGGCATACCATTAGACAAACAATGTGAGTTTAAAAAGGTCGCGACCGGAAGTACGTGTCAAACAAAAACCGGAAGTGTCGTAACATTACCATAGTAACCGCTGAGGACGCCTGTCATCCACACTGGGGGCAGAGGGCAAGCCAACGAGCCCCACGTGGTAGTTGCACCCCTCCCAGGTAAGAGACAGAGCCGCCCATGTCCGCGATAGATATAAACATCATGCTAGCCCAGTGCGCATAACCGGAAGTGCTTACAAATATCCATGGAAACCGGACGCCCGAAGTCACCGCATCCAAATGCCAGGGGCGCGATCACGGGGGCGACACATGACCGCAACCCCCAGACATCGGAAGCCATGACCCGCAGGCACTCCGGCATACATACTCCCAGGTATATGTGTAAATTTTTTAGCTTTGGCTTTGCTTATATGGGGATCGCGTCCTGAGTGAGCCGTGTCAACGTTTCTTGATAATGTCATTTCCTGGATTCATCATCCTGATTAGGACATTGCCGGTACTCTCGATGTGGATCAAGTCATTAAGATACATGGTGGAGGTCAAGACTCAAGAGCATGGACTCACACCAGCCGGATGTTGTTATTAATTTATTTGTTTATATACCTTGTCTCTAATATAGTGATGATATTTATATTATGCTAATAATTATTAGCTATATGTACTATGAGTGATTTGTACTGTAAGTGGCTGCTTATATGCTGCTGATGTGTCATTAGTTAGTATATATTGGAATAGCCACATTGTGTATTATGTAATTGTTGGTGGTACGTTTATGGCATTTCCTTTTTTCTCTTTTGTTAGATCCATTTATTATGTAGTACCGGCTTTTTGTGTTATTTGCCATAGTATGTTATCCGCCATAGTATGGTATGTATGCTAGGCAGCCTGTGGGATGTGGCCCCTGGTGGCCGGTGGGTGTGGCCATGGATTGCTTCCATGGCTGCTCCCCTGGCGTCCCGGGGCTGTGTCTACAGGCGTCCCTATCTCTATGGAGACGTATAATTGTTTTGTATGTGCGCACTATATTGGTTCATGACTAGCTGTACTGTGCCTATGATTGTGGCCATTTGGCTTATGTCATAGTGTTGTCGATCCCCATTTACACATATACCTGGGAGTATGTATGCCGGAGTGCCTGCGGGTCATGGCTTCCGATGTCTGGGGGTTGCGGTCATGTGTCGCCCCCGTGATCGCGCCCCTGGCATTTGGATGCGGTGACTTCGGGCGTCCGGTTTCCATGGATATTTGTAAGCACTTCCGGTTATGCGCACTGGGCTAGCATGATGTTTATATCTATCGCGGACATGGGCGGCTCTGTCTCTTACCTGGGAGGGGTGCAACTACCACGTGGGGCTCGTTGGCTTGCCCTCTGCCCCCAGTGTGGATGACAGGCGTCCTCAGCGGTTACTATGGTAATGTTACGACACTTCCGGTTTTTGTTTGACACGTACTTCCGGTCGCGACCTTTTTAAACTCACATTGTTTGTCTAATGGTATGCCCCCTGACGAAGGTGGTTCACCGAAACGTGCGTTGGGGCGGGCGCACACCCCCTGGACACCCTTACTGCATCAGCCACAGGTACCCATTTAATTTATATCTCGCCATTTGTAATTACTATGCGGTTGGCATTTGTGTAGCATTGACTCCTGAGTGTGCTGGTGCAGCGGCAATATGCCTTAGAATCATTATGGGATGGATCTGTCCAGGGTTTGTGCCCCCTACGTGCTTTTGCATAGCATGTTTTTGGTTGTGTTAACCGACTCCTATTCACAGCGTCTTATGTAATTTTTAATAATAAAGAATTGTTGTATTTTTGTCTATAAGCTTTGACTTACGTATCGTTTGTTTTGGAGTGTGTTGGTGTAAATAATAGTGCAAATCTACTGGCATACAGATGTACCCAATTTATTAAGAGGTATGTTCCCCTTACTAAATTAGGCACATCTTACTCCGGCGTGCTTTTTGAGACTGGAGTAATGAATTTGCCCAAATGTTCCCATTCGCTGACCTCAGAGATTGTGAAAAACAGAAAGGAATTACCGTAAATTCCAAAAAAAGAACATACTTCTCAAGCTTTTGCACCAAAAACTAGATATGCACCCTATTTATTATGGGTTTTAGACACTTTTTACACTTTGTCCAAAAAGAGGTTGTGATTTGAGAAAAAAAAACTAAATTGTGGCGCAAATTTGTGCCAGAGTAAACCAAATAATTAGACAGGTTTATCAAATGGCATGAAACACTTTGATAAACCGACGCGTTTTAAGACTGTCTCCAGTCTGTTTGCACTAAAAAAAGAAAGACAGTATACTCCCCAAGGTATTAAAGGGATGGGCATGATGATACTACAAGGCAGCGGCCAACCCGGACTACAATCCTGCCGTAAACGAGGTACTAAGTATCATAATTCACCGGCAAAGATCAAGGGGCCGAAATGATGGCGTTCACATGAAGTGATGCATGCTCCCAGTGACAGACAGTGCTCATCTGGAAAATAGGATTGGGCAGGTGTTGTACTGAAGCAGGAGATTGGATTATATGAAGTCTACAGACTCTTTATTGTTCTGTCATTTTATACCGCCGCCACGAAAAATACATTAAAAAACATTGTCAAAACCATAGCAACCAGTTCTTAAAGGGAAACTCCACCAAAATAGATCTTCTCACTTCCCCTATATACCTGGAGAGGAATCACAAGGATCTGAGATATCTCCAATTACGTCGCTATTTTGGGACTAGTGCCAAGATTTGTGAAGGACATATCAACTAAGAAGAAATTAGTGGGATTTTTCCAAAAACAAAAATATGGCTTTACTCACCCTCCCTGGATCCACTGCTGCCCCAGGTGTCTTATTTCCAGCAGCGCGGATGTCACACCGACACCGTTGCAGCCAATCAAGAGAGTTGAGCGACTCCAAGTAGATTGTGCCGTCAACTCGAACAAAGTCGCTGAGCTCAGTTATTGGCTTCAGTGCTGTCCGCTTGATGTCAGCGCTGCAGACAATACAAGGGAAACAGCAGCGAAGGTTCGTTACTGGACCTGCGAAAAGCACAGTAGTTTTTTTCTAAAACAAGCTGTAGCTGGAAGAGCCGAAAACCCCCCACAATTACATCATACGCCGCTCAATGATGTCACTAACACCTTGTAATCCGATAGGCCAAATGTTCATTAAGTCAAAATTGCAGGCCTCAGACAAGTTGAACTTTGCACCCTCTTTCATTAAAGAAGGTTGCTGCTCATTGAAGACCTCTGTAGGATATTACCATTAATGTCCAATCCAGTGGTAGACACAAACCAACAAGGGCCCCTGTGCAAGAACAATATATGGACCCATGCAGTCCAATATCTCATCATAACACACAATTCCACCTACTTTGGACGTGGTACTGGGACCCTTTACCTCTTGGGTTGCACCAATGGTATGTCCACCCCTGGTCCAAACTGAGTGCTAAGACCTCCATTGTTTCCTAGAATTAACTAACAGCCGTACTAGAAGAACAGAGAACCTCAACAGCTTATTTGGAGGAGACATGGTCCACCATCCAAACAAGACCAAGAACGGTCAAGGACAAAAGGAGCGTTGAACTTTTTTAATCCCTCAGCTACTGCTCCTATTTTTACAGACCCCCACTGATTGATGATATATTGCTAGGATAAGTTATGTCTAAAGTGGGACCCGTCATCAACACTGCAGTGTTGACACATTAAGAGACCACATAAGAATCCCAAAGGTCTAGAAAGTCTCTTTAGATTACGCAGCCCTATGTAAGACATCATACAATGACCAGTTGTACCAAATTCAGCTTTGCTGTAGCTATACAAATAACATAAGCATTTTTTATTACCATACCTGGAATGGGGATAATGGGTATGTTGTCATTGGGGACGACTCTCGGTGAGCTGCTGTCATCGACGTAGAAGTGAGCGGTCTGAAAACACTTCCTGTATAAGAGAAGACATAAATATTAATGACGTGATAGTAACTCTCCAACTTGATGAACTGTCAAACTCACCCTTCCCGAACCCTTCCATACATTTACTAAACTCAAACGACTCTGTTGTTGCCCATGTCTCAATTCGGTGGGTACAACACACTTCTCAAAACTTTGGCCCAATCCAGCAAAATAACTGGATTTCCCCTGGTCGGATTGGTGCAGTTATTGTTTACGTTGTTACCAATCACATTGGTGGAGTATGCGGGCAACAAACCCTGCAAAGATACCATAGCCTATAGTCTCACCAAACCCAGGGACAGGGTGGATAAATGCAGTGGATAAAACACATACACCCAGCATTACACAAGGAGAAGTGGTCTGCTCAGGCCTTTTGTGATGGTTTCTGCAAAAAGGCCCCACATGACATATACACAGCGACACCCAGAAGGGACGGACAACAAGACGGTCACAGAAACACAGCAGTCATTTACCTGTACTTAAAGCAAAGCAGAGAACACAGGCTGTTCATCATAGACAAGGCACTAAGCAGCCAGGCATTGAGAGCTCCAAGCAGCTTTTGCATGGTGAAGTTGAATGAGGCTTGACTGAGCAGCGTCACCGCTCGGTGCTGAGCAGCCAGGGGCCGGAGCTGAATATATAATGAGCCAGTTCTGTGAGAGCTATTGTGACTAGGGTGGAGGGATGGAGGGTGGAGGGGTCTTTTCTTGTCTGAGTGCAGCCCATAACAATGGACCTTTTCCTATGCAGAGATCCTCCTCCCTCCTTCCCTGACTTTAATGAACTGCTTTGAAACACCTGCCTGGCACTGCCTCATCCATCATATGGGCAATATATATAGAAATGTGTGTATATATATATATATATATATATATATATATATATATATATATATATATATATATATATATATACACACACAGATACCTATAACAGTTAACAGATAATTTTCTACAGAAGAGTATCCTTAAAAAGATTGGACAGGGTGCTTCACTATCACCTAGTTTTACTAACTTTGCATTTTTTAAATAGTTATCCATTCCTGACACAATGTGTAAGTATTTGTATGTACCCGTCTATGTATACATAGACAAAGAAATATACGAGCTGAAATTTCATACAATGACAATTTTGCAAGTTCTCCCACCTACAAAGAATGGAGACGTCTGTAATTTTTATTGTAGGTACACTTCACCTGTCAGAGACAGAATCTAAAAATTAAAACCAGAATATCACATTGTACGATAATTAAACTACATTTTATTGCATCAAATAAGTATTTGATTACCTACCAACCAGCAATTCTGTTAAGGATAAGTACAACCTCAAAAACACTGTCCCAACCGTGAAGCATGGTGGGGGAAATAAACTTTGGGTGTGTTTTTCTGCAAAGGGGACAGGACGAATGCACCGTATCGAAGGAAGGATGGATGGGGTCATGCATCGCAAGATTTTGGCCAACAACCTCCTTCCCTCAGTAAGAGCATTGAAGATGGGTCATGGCTGGGTCTTCCAACATGACAATGACCTGAAACACACAGCCAGGGCAATTAAGGAGTGGCTCTGTATGAAGCAATTCAATGGCCTGGAGTGCCCTAGCCAGTCTCCAGACCTGAACCCAATAGAAAACCTTTGGAGGGAGCTGAAACTCAATCTTGCCCAGCAACTGCCCCAAAATCTGAAAGATCTGGAAATGATCTGTATGGAGGAGTTGGCCAAAATCCCTGCTGCAGTGTGGGCAAACTTGGTCAAGAACTACAGGAAACGTCTGACCTCTGTAATTGCAAACAAAGGTTTCTGCACCAAAATATTAAGCTGTTTTTCTATTGTATCAAATAATTATTTCATGTAGTAAAATGCTAATTAATTATGTAAAAATCACCCAATGTGATTTTCTGGATTTTTTTAGATCCTGTCTCTCACAGGTGAAGTGTACCTACAAAAAAAAATAGACCGCTACATTCTTTGTAGGTGGGAAAACTTGCAAGATTGGCATATGTGTGTGGATCCCCACTGTGCATGTGTATATACATTAGGGTGCCAAGGAAATGCATGGTAAAAATTACGTAGCAAGTTTTTGAAGGTCTTACCTTATAATTTTGTTCCTTTTTGGTCATAGATATTTTATAATTTTCTATTTTTAAGATTAGTTATACTTTACTGGTTGCTCAATGACATATATTGCAGTTTTAAATGTTTGTTTAGTATTTATCATCATGCATATCCCGCGTTATATATGGTATGTTATGCCGTTTACCAATCAGATTAATTGATTTTATATTTTGATAGATCGGGCGTTTCTGAATGCGGCGATACCAAATGTGTGTATGACACGCACACAGGGCAGTAGGATACTCGGTACCGGGTCCGGTCGCAAAGGGAGATGTCACGGCGGCTGCAAACCGGTCCAGGGCCCCAGGCATCAACGTTAAAGGGGATTAAATGTTCAAAGTTTGTTGTGACGCCACCTGTGGAGTTCGGTCAATAGGGGGACCAACGCTGCATTAGAGGGGTCCCCTGGGGAATGTTGCGGCAGCCCAGATGTTACACTTCCCACAGGTGAAGTGGGGTCCCCATGGGTCCTATGGTGTGTGCGTGAAATGGTAAGTCAGGTGAATAAATGGAGGGGCGAGGGGACAAGTGATAAGTCTTTACCTGGTTTACTTGTGGGTGACAGGCCACAGTCCAGGGCACCAGGCACGGATGATGGTGGTCCGGCCGACTCAGAGGCAAATTAGAGTTCTCTATTACCAGTAGAGGTCCATGAACCTATCCTACTTGCGCCTTTCTAAGTGAGGTCCCTGCTGCTTTAAGCTTCCTACAAGGTCCTCCAATTTCCCCCTGTCCTGTCCGACGGGCAGCTTGAGCCTTTTTACAGGGACTCTCAGATGCCCCGGGTTCCTCCAGTGCTGCTGCGTCTCAGGCGTGATGCGGGCAGGTGACGTGTAGTGTTATGCCCTCCGGTCCTGCTCCGTGTCCTAGAGTCCACGAAAGCCTTGGGCTCCCGGTTCCTGTGCTTCAGCTCTGAGGGTGCCCTACCACAGTTCCCCTCTGAGCTCTGCCTCTCTCCTGTGCTCCTTCCCTTTCGGCTGCTCCACATGCAACCCAACAGGTTACTCCTTCCCAGAGGCTGCACCTCCCTCGTGGCTTCCAGGCCTCCCTGTCTGCTCTCAGCTCCAGACTTCCTTCTGCTTCTGTGTCTTTGAACAACTCCCTAGCTCCTCCTCCAGGTCAGGATCTTTATACAGGGAAGCTTCCCTGAATCCGGGTATTGAGCTCCCCCTCCTGGCCTGGATTCAGAATGTGTTGTGTGTGGGTGCCTTACCTGGTGAAGAGAACTCCTTTGCCTCTGAGCATGACATTACCCTCCCCGAAGGAAAAGCAACATCACTGCAGCAACCGGTCACCTGAGGTGCTGCATGTACAATATACATAATGGTGTAATGCATATTTTACTGTAATAGAATGCTTACTGCCATTCTATGTTTTTTTAATTATAAATAGTATATCCAGTTAAAGATATGATGACAAACTGAGTGGTTATTGTGTGTACAATATTGTGGAAAATGAGAAACATGAACTAATTCACATGCCTTGAGCAAGTGGTAAATCTAAATTTAATGTCGACATATTTTACATGGTGAATCCTTATGCCAAAAGGAACAAAATTTGAGGGGTAAG
The DNA here is from genome assembly GCF_032444005.1 of Ranitomeya imitator. NCBI lineage: Eukaryota > Metazoa > Chordata > Amphibia > Anura > Dendrobatidae > Ranitomeya > Ranitomeya imitator. The sequence continues at coordinate 26,513,090 of NC_091289.1, forward strand.
GGCTTACCAATTTGCAATGTTCATTTTTCCATGGCACCCTAATATACATATATAGACAGATTTAGAAAAAAATGGGGGCAGAACTCTACTGTCATGACAGCATTAAGAAAAATGATTCAGCACCATCAAACAACCTTTTTTGGAAAAAGCATCAAGGGTTGACAAAAGCACTACGAGGTCAAAAGAATATCGCAGAGCTCAACCTATGGAGCAAGATCCAAAAATAAAAGAAATAGGTGCTACTCACCATAACATAAAAAGGATACGAACAGCAGTGTGGGCGACGGCAGTTTCACACAACGCTTCTATGGGTCCGGTCATCCACAGCGCTGCTCGCATCCTCCTGCATCCAGGTTTTTTATAGAGAAACGAATAAATGTATTTTTATGGAATGGTGAGAACAGAACTACGTCAGATGACGAAAAAATGGATTTGTTATATCCCTAGATAGATATGCAATAAATATGCATTAGCATGGTGGCTAAGGCTGCTTTCACACTAGCGTTGGAATCTCCCCGTCGCAATGCGTCGGGCAGAGATTCCGACGCTAGCGTTCGACGCACTGCACAACGGGTGCAGCGGATGCATTTCTCCGGCGCACCCGCTGCCCCATTGTAAGGTGCGGGGCGGTGGGGGCGGAGTTCCGGCCGCGCATGCGCGGTCGGAAAAAGCGGTCCGTCAGGAGCAAAAAATGTTACATGTAACGTTTTTTTGCTCCCGGCGGTCCGCCACAACACGGCGCAACCGTCGCACGACGGTTGCGACGTGTGGCAAAGCGTCGCAATGCGTCGCTAATGTTAATCAATGGGGCAAAAACGCATCCTGCAAATAACTTTGCAGGATGCGTTTTTTGCCATAAACGACGCATTGCGACGTCTGGCAAAAAATGCCAGTGTGAAAGTAGCCTCAGTGGTTAGCACTGTTGCTTTGCAGCACTGGGGTCCCGAGTTCAAATCCCACCAAGGACAACATCTGTAAGGAGTTTGTATGTTCTCCCCGTGTTCACTTGGGTTTCCACCCACATTTTAAAGACATACGAATAGAGAATTTAGCTTGTGAGCCACAATGGGGACAGTGATGACTTCTGTAATGCAGTTAGGTCAATACAAAAAATATATAAAAAAAAAAAGTTAGGAGGCTTTTGGGAGTTGAGGAGGAAAAGCGCCAAAACAACAAAAAAACACAAACAAAAAAATGTCTGATCATGAAGATGTTAAAGAAGTTGTCCACTACTTGGGCAGCTTCTTCTTATACCCGAAGCTTGGCCCCCATAATATAAAAAAAATATAAAAAATGCTTATACTCGCCTCCCATGTAGGCGCCATTCCTGCGGTGTTGGCATTCGCTCTCTCGGGGCTCCAGTGCTGTTGTTGTGATGCCGGCGCACAATCAGCGCTGGCGTCACTGTCCCCATCTCCTCCTGTCGAAATGAAGAGGAAAGGAAGTCCGGGACCAGCTGCAGCCTGGACGTCCTCATCATGTTCGATAGCGGAGACAGTGACGCCAGCGTTGATTGGGCGCCGGTGTCAAGTGTCACAACAACAGCACCGGAGATGGAGTGCTGTCACCGCAGGAATGGTGCCCGCATGGGAGGCGAATATAGGCTTTATTATTTTATCAGGGCCAAACATTTTGATCAAGTAGTGGACAACCCCTTTAAGCTTCAATTGTATAAAAGCAGGAATACTTTCCCTTAATGGGTTCCTAAAGCTTCAGAATGCCTGTGTTGCCCATAGCAACCAATGACCGCGCAGCTTTCGTTTCACCAGAGCGGTTTTAAAATTGAAAGCTGAGCTCTGATTGGTTGCTATGGGCAACAAAGGCCCATTCTGGCTTTGATAATACTCGCTTCTGTTCGCTCTTTCTTACACCATATTCAGGATTAGTTGCCGGAGTCGGCTGAGCCTGTGAACACGACGAGGCACTCGCTCCTCTTTAATAAATCTACCTGAATAGGTTTACAGTCACATCCCGCCTCCTCTGTATTTCTCTTAACGCAGCCTCAACAGAAAATTCATGCTGTAAATTCACAAAGTAAAATGTCTTCGATGCCGGAATAAAAAAAAAAAAAGAAGCTTTGCTGAGAAATACAGCGAGATAATGTCAGCTAAACAAATATTTCCACTAAACAGCAACAATAATTCACAAGAAAGCAAAAAAATGTCTCCATGTTGTGCGAAGGTCACCGCGGAAGGAACGAGCAATAACAATGTGTCCTGTGTAATGGTGCCAAGACCGGGGGAAGGTGGCAAACACATCCTGGACTTAGACCGTTCTGCGCTCGCTGATCACCGGTGCCCCCAAAAAAATGAATAAAAAAAAAAGAAGGGAATTGAGCCCCACCTTGGCCCTTGAGCCGAAGTGCAGCTTAATGTTTCTAGGCCCCCAAATCATTCAACATCTCCATAACCAGGGGCATAATGATCACGGTCGCAGAGGTCGCGACCGGATCTGTGCAGGTGAGCGGCCCGCAGACGCCAGCGCAAACCGGACATGCATCCTCAGACGTATATTCAGCTGAAGTAGTGTGTTGCAGCGCAGAGATCTGGTATATATCCGATGGGACCAGACAGGGGAACATTTATACCAGGATGGGGGTCATATACAACAGCATGGGGCCCAGGATAAGAGACATATTTACCAGGATAGAACCCAGATTAAGGGATTTATATACCAGGATTGGTCCAGGGAGAGGAACATATATACCAGGATGGAGGACATATATCCTAGGATGGGCCCAGGATGGGGGACATATGTACCAGGAAGGAACCCAAGATGGGGAACATTACAACATAATGGGGGAGGAGATGTAACTTGTATGTCCTTATAGGATTTAGAACGCTTCAATGGCCTATTCATCTGACCAACATGGGTGGGGGGGCACAGGTCCAAATCTTACACCTGGGCCCACTGTCCATAACCATCACTTGCTATATACAGTACTACAAGTACCAATCCCCAGATCTGATCCCTAAACCCTACGTTGCAGAATCACTGACCTAGGGATAGGTTAGGCACCCCATAATACGGCAGGGAGGTATCCAAATCATTATAGCGCCTATGTATACCACATATTAGACTATTTTCGGCCATACAGGCTCCATCACATATACTGAGATATTGTCCCTTTTATATCTAGATGAGAAAGCACAGCTCCGTACAGCGTATAGTGGCCATTACTGTGGAATGACAGATCGGCCCCATTCACTTTAATAGAGTAGTTCCCAACAAAGACCATTACATAGTGTGCTATTCCAGATCTGTACAATGTGTACAAGCGGCCGCTGTCACAGCTGATATGAGCTGATGGTGCAAGGTGTCAGGCCCCTACCAATTTCACAGTACTGGACAACTTATTTAGTGTTAACAGACCCCTCTAAGGGTACCGTCACACAGTGCAATTTTCATCGCTACGACGGTACGATCCGTGACGCTCCAGCGTCGTAACAATATCGCTCCAGCGTCGTAGACTGCTGTCACACTTTGCAATCTACGACGCTGGAGCGATAATTTCATGACGTATGTGCGATGTAGAAGCCGTTGGTTACTATGCGCACATCGTATACGATATATGTTACACCATGCAATCATGCCGCCACAGCGGGACACTAGACGACGAAAGAAAGTTTCAAACGATCTGCTACGACGTACGATTCTCAGCAGGGTCCCTGATCGCAGGAGCGTGTCAGACATTGCGATATCGCTCGAACGTCACAGATATATCGCTCGAACGTCACGAATCGTGCCGTCGTAGCGATCAAAATTTCACTGTGTGACGGTACCCTAACACACAGGGATTGTCCAAAGTGGAGAACTCAAGGTTTTCGCATAAAATTCTTGCTCTAAAGCTAAAAGATTCAAGCTGACTCTGCACAAATTTACATCTGAATGTATTGTAATCAAGACCAGTTGTTCCATTGTTTCATATGGAGCATCTGTGTAATGTCATTCCTAGAATCCCAAAACAAACACTGAATATTTGATAGAAGAATGTGTTGCGCTACTGAAATAGCTGAACAAATACGGTGCAAGGCGAGGGGGGTGCTCGAGACGGTGCGAAGCGAGGGGGTGCTTGAGACCGTGCGAGGCGAATGGGGTGCTCGAGACGAGCGAGGTGAGGGGGTGCTCGAGACGGGGCAAGGAAAGGGGGGTGCTCAAGACGGGGCGAGGCAAGGGGAGTGTTTGAGACGGGGCGAGGCAAGGGGGTGCTCGAGACAGGGTGAGGCAAGGGGGGTGCTCGAGACGAGGTAAGGGGGGTGCTCGAGACGGGGCGAGGCAAGGGGGGTGCTCGAGACGGGGCGAGGCAAGGGGGTGCTCGAGACGGGGTGAGGCAAGGGGGGTGCTCGAGACGAGGTAAGGGGGGTGCTCGAGACGGGGCGAGGCAAGGGGGGTGCTCGAGACGGGGCGAGGCAAGGGGGTGCTCGAGACGGGGCGAGGCAAAGGGGGTGCTTGAGAGGGGGAAGGGGGTGCTCGAGGTGGGGTGAGGCAAGGAGGGTGCTCGAGATGGGGTGAGGCAAAAGGGTGCTCGAGACGGGGCGAGGCGAGAGATGTTGAGAGATAGAGATGACCAATAAACATGAGATTGATAGATATTTTATATATTTAGACAGACGATAGTTAAGTTAAGAGGATGATGGATGGATGATATGATGGATGATATGATAATAAACAGATAATCGATAGATAGTTGATATATACATAGATAGTAGTTGGATAGACAATTTATAGATACAGACATATGGAACAGACAGACAGACAGACCAAGACACAAATATGGAAGCACAATACATAAAGTTCAATAGTCAAAAAGACCTCAGTGTCTACAAATCAATACAATGTCATCACCCCTGACTGGAAGAGATAAAATCTGGCATATTGAGCGGGGGTTAGTTGTGTATTATTTAACAATATGTCACTTTTCATCATGCTGCCTTTTGTCCCAAATTCCATACACCCTGAGGGGAAAGGATGGGTAATTGCAGGCAGAGAAAGAATGGTAGGTGTATGTCTAATGCATCCCTGGAAATAATCAATGAGCCTGTAGAAATGGTTCTTCTACAAAAGATGATATTGGCTGTGATTCTGTACAATATGAAGTCTCTTGCTATTATTACACAGGAATATCATCAATAAGGTCTAATAGGTTATCTGGGAATCAATGGCTGCAGATGGGGAATACAAATTAAAACAAATTGTTTTGTATATTCACATTATAAAATAATCTTACCACAGCTAGGGCAAATATAACAACTACACCTATTATAGGGAACCTGACACTATCCACGAGCAGTGTGAATCGGAGACCGGCTTAGTTTTTCTCTAAAATGGTACAAAAGGTTCATAAAGGAACCGTTTAAAAGTCCTCCTAGGGGGCCATAAGGAGAGACGAGAGGAGTCAAATGTGGTCCCTACCCAAATTCTCCCGGCTCCACTTGACTGACCGTTTCTCCCGTGTGTATACCGGGAGAGACCTGTCAATCACCCGGAGTGGGGTGGGGGCTAATCTGTCCTGGGGCTGCATTGGACTGATCTTATGTCTCCCTATGGTACTTGACCAAATTTTTAAACTATGCCTTCTTGGAAACACTGAAGCATTTCCAAGAGAAACATACCTGTCTGCTATAGTGCAGCCAGGCTCCAATATGTGCTGCTCACGGGCCAGGCTCCAATATGTGTTTCTCATGGACCAGGCTCCAATATGTGCTGCTCACGGGCCAGGCTCCAATATGTGCTGCTCACGGGCCAGGCTCCAATATGTGCTGCTCACGGGCCAGGCTCCAATATGTGCTGCTCACGGGCCAGGCTCCAATATGTGCTGCTCACGGGCCAGGCTCCAATATGTGCTGGTCACGGGCCAGGCTCCAATATGTGCTGGTCACGGGCCAGTCTTCAAAATGTGCTGCTCACGGGCCAGGCTCCAATATGTGCTGGTCACGGGCCAGGCTCCAATATGTGCTGCTCATGGTTTGGGCAGCAACAAGCAAGAGATAGGTTCTGGTGATGAGAGAGCGTGCTCGTGTGCTAACCGAGTGTCTTCGACGTGCTCGAAAAGTATGTTGGGGTCCCCACGGCTGTTCGACAGCCACAACACAGAGATTCCCTGTTAGTTAGACAATCCCTGCCTGTGTTGCTCCTGTCTAACAGCCACGAGACATGGAGTCGCGAGGACTCCAACATATTTTTCGAGCACGTGGAAGCCACTCGATTAGCACCCGAGCATGCTCCGATAACACCTTATCTCATCACTAACAGATTCCATTTAAAAAGAGTAACTAAACTTTCAATTTTTATTTTGCCAATTCTATCCAGCACTAACAGTTATTTAACTTTGCAAATCGCATTTTTAACCGATTTGGCTTCAGCATTGTAAAAAGAAAACCTTGCATTTAAGTGGCCTCCTACCCACTGCGTACTCACTAGTCTACTTGTCTGCATTTGCTGTATGGATATCGGAGCAGTACTCGGATACTTTGCACTGGGAGTACAAACCCTGGCAGTGGAGGGGAAGGCAGCTTAGGAATTTGCTCTGAGGATATAGGCATCCTGTTCTCGAAGCTTAGGAGGGTTTATCGGTCTATGGGTTTCAATAACAAGCACGGAATGCTACTTAATGTCACCAGCACTGGGTATAACCATCCTGATGATGGCACAGTGCAGGAGATGACCAATAATAATAAAAAGCATTTTATAATGAGATTATTTTATAAGTCCACCCACCTCCCCCAATTTTACTTTGAGCTGCAGTACCATTCACGGCCACTACATGATGTAAGGAGCTGTGCCAGCTGCAGTGCGCCACAGTCACGTCAATCCGCTGATAAATGCGGTGCCTGGATTTGGACACTCACTGATCTGATGATCTATCCTAAACTGACCATAGATATTCGATAGCGCTCAGTCAAACATTAGCTATGGCTTCCGATTTCTCCATTCACACGTGTGCTCTGCTCAGTCCAGCGTTAATATGTCTTCAATGGGGAGAGAAAACTATGGAATAGCTCCCTTAAAAAACAAGGATGGATCAGGTGTGACCCCCCCTCTCCCAGATATTATCTGTTGGAGGAGACTCAGGAGGAGAGTTGAGCGAATATGTTCTGATTCTGTCCCCGAAAAGAATTTGCCATATTTGTACCATATTGTTACCTTATTCGTGCCGAATTTATGTTTGACGATCGATTCCGAACATATTCGTTCATTTCTACTCCCATTAACTCCAATGACATTCGTCTGTGTTTCGCAAATATTGCAAAAACTATATTCGCCGCCGATTGAAATGGAAACAAATTTTGAAAAATTCACTCAACTCTACTTAGGAGACCCCCATACACTTCAGATGGTCAGCTGGTCACATAGGCGGTCCCCTCGAAATTGGCAGGTTTGGCCAACTTATTTACTATGTATGGAAGCTGATAAGTAAAGGGTCTGTCTAGTATAAAGAATGTATCCCTTATCTATGAGATCAGTGACTACATTGATCCATTGGGGTGGAACCTACAACTTTTGGCAGAATTGGACAATTTTATCCCCATTAGAATGCTTTGCTTCTCCGGCAACACCATGGATGATTTATGGAGTGGCAATTAGGCAGGTGCACTATGGGGTTTTGGAAATATTCATCAACAACAACCATAGATCCCAACAAAAGTATTTTTTTTTATTTGTTTTAAAAGGGAACAGGGTTCCAAAATTAGGACCTCCTTTTTCCAAAAACAGTGCCAGACCTGTCCACTGGTTGTGAGCGGTATTGCATCTTCAGCTTTCATTTTCAAGGCAGCTGAGCTGCAATACTACACACGACCCAGAAACAGTAGTGGGGCGGGTTTCTGGATGTTTTTTTTCCAATACTGCGCATCCCCTTTAACAAAGACGAAAGCAAAAAAAAAAAAAAAATTAGTCATAGAAAATGTATTATCGGCCAGAAATGGCTAGCCAAGTCTAGCATCCTTAGTGCAGAGACATTCCTTTCTGAAATACTCTGGAAAGCAACATTTTAAAATGAAGCCTTCAATGATGCAAACACAAGTCGGAACAGGAACCATCAGGACGCGACACCATCTCCCGGCAAAATTTTGCCCAGAACTAATCTAGCGATTGTAATTTTAAAATGAATAATCACCCTGCGCTGAAAGTTTCACATATAAGAATATCCAACTCGCGCGCAGGAATACTAAAAGGTTTCAATGGTCTCTCAATGAGGAATGAACGACAGAAGCGATTACAGAAATGCTTGCACCAATAAATCTCAGCCAGACATTTAATGTGATGTGAAAGGCTCCTGAAGCCTACGAGATACAGTCTTAAAAAAAAAAAAAAATGCATAATGCATCAAAATGGGAACCTTGAATTAAAAAAACCCAAAAACGACAGTGTCCAATTTACGGCTCTCCTTACGCGTCGACATTATCTGACCTTTACGATTCTCTTCTTTTATTCTGAATTGACTATTTTTGGGTTTACGCTACACAGAAAAAAAGAAATAAATTTTGCTTTGTTTTATTATTGGAAACTCGGAATATAAAGCTGTACAGTGTAAATAGCCTGTTACCTCGCAGATAGAGCCAGCAGTCAACCAAGTCAAATTTATAAGAGGTAGCTCGGGATCAGAGCTTCAATTTAACTCGCACCCGATAGCAATGACGGATTTGTAGCATAGCTTCTCCAAAATAAATAAAGACTGCAGGTTGTGGATAGAGGTGAACAGTGCAGACATCAAATGCCTCCGACACAGTATCTAAACGGATATAAAAAATGCAGAACGCAAACCCTTCTGATCCGCATGTAAATATTTGTAGAGAGAAGTGAGGGCGAGAGGGAACGTGGGATTTAACTCTATGCTTTGGACGTATATTTTAGATTCTACGTTGTGGGCAGTATTTAGGATGTCGAAAACAACAGCGATGCATAGTCAATCAAATCAACAGCTTGTGCTTGGTGTTTGAGCTTGAAAAGTGACTACCATTTTTTTTCCCCCGAGCCAGGGTGCTTTCACATTTAACCATTTCTTGGCTCTGTCGGTGTTTGGATCAAAGCCCCCTGCAAAACAGGATTTGGCGTATGGGGCTCGCAAACTATAATGCTGCCGACAGAGCTAACGTGCACTCTGTCAATCATTTTTGGGAGTGTGCGTCTACTAGAGGCAGAACTTGGAAAGTAGTAGGATGTGCTGGGTGTTCGCCTCCCGTAGGCGTATAGGCCCGAAAATGATGCATGGCTGAATGTACGTTCACCATTATAGTCTAGGGCCCCATCGGTGCATACCCTTGAATCCAGTTTCACGGGAGGTTCAGACGTAAGCCCTGAGGAGAAATACTGAACGAGTGCCGAAATACAATGTGAAAGCACCCCAAGAGAAGGTCCACATACACTCAAAATAACTGTGGGCAGAATAATGGTGCAGCCAATCGTTCAACAGTCAAATGTCTTGCCCAACTCTCTGTCGAGTGATACGGTGTTCTTTCTGCCAGACATGTTGGTGCCTTATCCCTTAGAGAACAAAAGGATTGGCAGTCTGAAATCGGACATAACCGATCCTTATCTCCCCAACATTATCCGGTCGGGTTACAGTCAAGGGCTACAATGTACATTAGACTGTTGGCCGAACCTGTCAATATCGTCGTGTTTGGACGATGTTAGTCTAATGTGTATGGACGTCTTAAAGGCAAAAGAAAGACTATGCAAAATTTCTCACCTATTCTGGGTTACTCTCTTGACCATTGACATAGCATTAAGCTGGCCTTACACTTAAGCACTTGGCTTCTCTAAGCATTTGTGTGTTTTCAATGGAGGAAGAGCAGAAAGGAAGCCTCTGAGAAAAGCTGGTGTCTGCTGAAAACAATCAGGTGTTGAAATTTCAACTTAATTTTTTCTCCCCTAAATCATTTGTCAGGGGGGACTTGGGAGGCTCTAATAGATAGCAGTTGGACAGCTCCTTCTGCCAAAACCAGTGATGTTTGTCAACTTTCATCTAATGTGTATGGGGACCTTTAGGTGGTGTGGAGGTGGCAGTTGTACCCAATGCTTGGTGCCCATGTTGGCCCTCAAACCACTCTGACACAGAAGAATGCAGTATTAAAAATGGTGGATGGCTGCTACAGGTTTGCATTAAGGCCTAAGAGCTTACAGTTACACCTTTGGTCTCAAATTAAAGTTCGTTGCGATGTCTACTGTACTCTTCAATGTCCATGTAGCACTACTATTACAGCTGACAGTCAACACGATCTTTACCCTTATTAAGTTGGTCACTTTGGTATTATAGCACCAACAGTTCATGAAAACAATATCTGTCCCTAATTACTGTACCAATAGTTTAATAACCAAAATCATGACATTTAAGCCTTACATTGGCAATCCCAGAAAACATTACTTTTGGAAAGGTTTTACACTCAGGATTTTTGGGCCCAAAATCAGAAATGTTGTGTTTGCCAGTCTGTACTTCCCATTAGAGCAAAAGGGATCATAAAGGGGAACCCACCACTATGATCCAAAAAATACATCCTATTCAGGGAGCTAAGGGTCACATTGTAAAAGGGGTTGTGTCATATATAATGCACAAGAGTCACCGCATACAAGAAAAATATATACAGATATTTCCTCGTCAGGTCCATATCAATGGGCAGCAACTAGAATAGAATGGTATTTAACAGGGAGAAGAGCAAGATTCTACATCTGGGTAAGAAAAATCAAAATTACATCAACAGAATGGGAGGAAAAGAACTAAGCAACAGCACATATGACAAAGACTTGGGTATACTAATAGATCCACAGACTGCACATGAGTCAACACTGATGCAGCAGCAAAAAAGGCAAACACAGTTCCAAGATGTATTAGGAGAAGCATAGAGTCTAGATCACGTGAAGTAATTATCCCCCTCTACTCTGTCCAGTTCTGGGCACCACATTTTAAAAAAGACATAAAAAAATTGGACCAAGTTCAGAGATGAACTACCAAGATGGTGAGCAAACTGCAAAGTATGTCCTACGAGGAACGGTTAAAGGATCTGGGAAAGTTTAGCCTGCAGAAAAGAAGGCTAAAAAGTGACTTAGTAGTGGTCTACAATTATCTCAAGGGATGTCACATATCAAGTTTATCATTATTCTCATTTGCACATGGAAAGACGAAAAGCAACGGAATGAAACTGAAAGGGAGAAGATACAGATTAGATATTGGTAAAAAAAATACTTTTTGACAGTGAGGTTGATCAGTGAGCGGAACAGGCTGAGGTGGTCAGTTCTCCTGAAATGGAAGTCTTCAAACAGAGGCTGGGCAGACATCTGTCGGAGATGGTTTAGTGAATCCTGCATTGAGCAGGGGGGTTGGACACGATGACCCTGGAGGTGCCTTAAAACTAACATTCTATGCTACTGGTGACAATCAACCAAGGTTAAACGAATACTCTGACTCTTAACATCATACTGAAAGGCCCCTACATATATAAAGGTACCTTCACACTCAGCGACGCTGCAGCGATACCGACAACGATGCCGATCGCTGCAGTGTCGCTGTTTGGTCGCTGGAGAGCTGTCACACAGACAGCTCTCCAGCGACCAATGATCCCGAGGTCCCCGGTAACCAGGGTAAACATCGGGTTACTAAGCGCAGGGCCGCGCTTAGTAACCTGATGTTTACCATGGTTACCAGCGTAAACGTTAAAAAAACAAACTACATACTTACCTTCTGCTGTCTGTCCTCCGGCGCTCTGCTTTCCTCTGCACTGTCAACGCCGGTCAGCCGTAAAGCAGAGCAGTGACGTCACCGCTGTGCTTTCCGGCTGGCCGGCGCTGACACAGGATGCAGGAGGAGTGCAGAGAAGCAGAGCGCCGGGGACAGACAGCTGAAGGTAAGTATGTAGTGTTTGTTTTTTTAACGTTTACGCTGGTAACCAGGGTAAACATCGGGTTACTAAGCGCGGCCCTGCTTACCCTGTTTACCCTGGTTACCAGTGAAGACATCAGCGGGATATCCAGCGACGAAATAAAGTTCTGGACTTTCCTCAGCGACCAACGATCTCCCAGCAGGGGCCTGATCGTTGGTCGCTGTCACACATAACAATTTCTTTAACGATATTGTTGCTACGTCACAAAAAGCAACGATATCGTTATGTGTGAAGGTACCTTTAGTCAGCTAAAAGACCTCCTGACGAAGCTGCAGGACAGCGAAACGCGCGTCGGGGTCATCTGGGAGCCGCGTATTTACCCTCACTATGGCTGCAGGTATGGACACATCATAGTTATTTATAAGGGAGATGGGATATAGCCTCTGGGGGGGTAGAGCCTCTTTATTGATTACCCGCTATACTCTGGGTGTATACTACACTACTTAGAGGTCTATGCCCATTGTTTATGTATGTGTAGTTATAGTCCGCTGTAGCGCTTTTATTATTGATAGTATTTTCTTCTGACTTGGGACTTTTTTAGTGAGGGTATCTATGGGAGTTCTCAGATTGGATGTCTTTGTTGCTACACTAGAGAGTCCATTGATAGCAGAGTGTTCTGGATTTCCATCTCTGTTGTCACTATTTATATATTAGTCTTGACACTTCTATATATGTATATGTATTGTTATTGTTTAATGTATTTTTCTAAACATATAATAAAGAGCTGATATTTATATTTACTAGTGATCGTGTTTACTTCACCATCTCTATTGGTTATAGCTATTGAGTTGTGGAGAGGATCGTTGTGCCTTTATTTAGAGGAATGGTTTTTGGTGGTACCTTTAGTCAGCTAAACCTGATCATTTCGGCAGAACTTGCAGACCTAATCTCTCCCCTGCCAAGCGATGACAAAGGACATAAGTATTAGGCAGTAAAAACTCAAATACCTGATTGTTCAGTGAAGTCTGCAGTGATTTTCTCTCCTCTCCCTACAGAGAACACATGGATGCTTAGCCAAGCTGAACGTTCATGTCGTGTATAGGGAAGTTGAGAAAAATGGAAATCGGCCAGGCAGGCATTCGACTGATAGATATCTATGTCTATGGCAAAAATGCATTACACCAAGTAGTACAATAACCAGACAAGAACATCATATCTCCAAATGAACAGGTGAAAAATATGTTTACAAAGATTTTGTTGGCAACGTGATAACTTAAACTGAGTTCTACAATTTCATGGTAAAAGAGCTCCTCGGTTAAGGATGACATGACCTGGTTATGCCTAGTGCACAATCGCAGGGTTTTCTTCAGTTCCTTGTTCCTACAAGATGTATCGCTATTACAAATAGGTCCCAGACATGTTATCGGTCTTCCAAGTCACTGGCTCTTTAAAAATGTATATGGAGAGATACGGAAACTTAAATATTTATACAGTTTACAACTTGGCTGTCCTATCATCATCAGGAAGGCCAAATTTATTGTGTAAGGACTGGAAAACTAAGACACACCGTCCCCCGAGCCTGGTAATTGTTGACTTTATGTACAGTATTATGTAACTGTTGGTGTAAAGTGATTTGTACATCTCGAAATAGGAGATTACTATATGAACACTAAAATAATGACCCTAGTAATATAGTTTAGTGCTCTGCTCAAAGTCACTTGGCAAACTTGGGTTCTCTCATAGAAATGAACAGAGCGTGCAAAGGACAAGTGTAAGAACATGCCAACCAATGAGTAGTACGGGAGAATAAGTTATCTGCCTTCAATTAGAGAGTTAATTTGCATGTGTTTTTAAGACCCCCAGGACACAGACCCCCACCTTGGATTAGGGCATTTCAGTGCCTACTGCATAGCCCAAAAAGCTGTTCATAAGCACTGAACTCAAGAGGCAGAAGAAGAGCTCGGCTCGGGAACACGGAGCGGTATACAGACTCAATGGAAACGCTCTACACAACTGTGAGCAGCATGCTTCTGGACAGTCTTTTTAGTGACCGATGTGGGTATCAGGACCTGACCCTCCTCCGATCCGTAAGGCATTTCAACACCTACAACTTTTTAAAAACAAAATACAGGTACACCTTAAATACACTTTTGGTTTAATGACTGATACTTCATTACCTTGTGAATCCACTCTCTGCTGCAGTGCTGTTTTAGCTGCCTAGTTCATGCTTCTTTTGAAGTTATTTTGAACTGCTGCTTGACAATCTGTAATAGGGGGCTTTTCCCATGTCAGCCTGGGGGAGGGAGAGGGAAGTAAAGAGACATACAGGGGAAGCACAGGACTCTCTCTGCCAATGGAGTAGAGATTCTTGCTTAGGTAGTCTGAACTAGGTAGTTAAAACAGTACCGGAAGCATGGTGTTTGGGAGAGAAGTGAGCAAAATAAGATTCTGAGATACAAGACAAAAATTCAGAACTTTGCAAAGGCTAATCAATAGTAATAAAAAAAAAGAAAATAGTTTAGTTGGTCTTTAAAAACTCCCTACCATAACACTCAATATGAATTGTTTGGGTCCTGATCTTGACAGACCATGGTTACAGTGCTTTTCCTACCACCACAATACAATAATCGGTGCATTTTTACATGTGCTTGTGCATGCATTTTTCCGCATTCACTTGAAGTAGGTAAAAAACTGTAAAATACGCCTGAAAAATTGACATGCTGCCAATTTCAAAAACGTCCAGCAGCTAAAAAAAAAATGCAGAGTGTGAATTCGATTTTTGAAACCCCATTCACTTTGCTGAAACTGTAGCATTTTTTTAAATCAACAAAACACCCCCCCCCCCCCCCCAAAAAAAAAAAAAAAAAAAATTAAAAGCTGCAAAAATGCCACATGTGAACATACTCTTGGATTTATGTCTTGCTTAGGGATGACAACTGATGAGGAATCTAGATTATACTACCGGTACTTGTCACTGGTGGACACAGACAGATAGGGCCTTTATAGTCCAGTAGCTCCTAATAATGCACAATTCCACCACTTTGGAGCTGGATGTGGCCCCCTCACCTCTTGGGACCATGTGCAGCTGCACAAGTTGCACCAATAATATGTCCATCCTTGCTGTTCGTCCATGCAACCTGAACCTGTAGGAGTGGTCTCCAAGTCTTGAACCCTGGGGAACCATATTAGGACAGTACTTAAGACAATGATAAAAACTTTGAGCTCCTTCTCTGTTCTCCTCTCTGAACTTTAACAGTTTGTCAATGTCTTCCTTTCATAGACATTTGGTCTTTTTATTGGACATGGAAAACATTAAAAACTTCACCAACTACAGGAATATGATGATGTCCTACTAGTCTACCATCACTTCTAGATTTCCTTTTTTCACCATTTACTATATACAGTGGGGCAAAAAAGTATTTAGTCAGTCAGCAATAGTGCAAGTTCCACCACTTAAAAAGATGAGAGGCGTCTGTAATTTACATCATAGGTAGACCTCAACTATGGGAGACAAACTGAGAAAAAAAAATCCAGAAAATCACATTGTCTGTTTTTTTAACATTTTATTTGCATATTATGGTGGAAAATAAGTATTTGGTCAGAAACAAACAATCAAGATATCTGGCTCTCACAGACCTGTAACTTCTTCTTTAAGAGTCTCCTCTTTCCTCCACTCATTACCTGTAGTAATGGCGCCTGTTTAAACTTGTTATCAGTATAAAAAGACACCTGTGCACACCCTCAAACAGTCTGACTCCAAACTCCACTATGGTGAAGACCAAAGAGCTGTCAAAGGACACCAGAAACAAAATTGTAGCCCTGCACCAGGCTGGGAAGACTGAATCTGCAATAGCCAACCAGCTTGGAGTGAAGAAATCAACAGTGGGAGCAATAATTAGAAAATGGAAGACATACAAGACCACTGATAATCTCCCTCGATCTGGGGCTCCACGCAAAATCCCACCCCGTGGGGTCAGAATGATCACAAGAATGGTGAGCAAAAATCCCAGAACCACGCGGGGGGACCTAGTGAATGAACTGCAGAGAGCTGGAACCAATGTAACAAGGCCTACCATAAGTAACACACTACGCCACCATGGACTCAGATCCTGCAGTGCCAGACGTGTCCCACTGCTTAAGCCAGTACATGTCCGGGCCCGTCTGAAGTTTGCTAGAGAGCATTTGGATGATCCAGAGGAGTTTTGGGAGAATGTCCTATGGTCTGATGAAACCAAACTGGAACTGTTTGGTAGAAACACAACTTGTCGTGTTTGGAGGAAAAAGAATACTGAGTTGCATCCATCAAACACCATACCTACTGTAAAGCATGGTGGTGGAAACATCATGCTTTGGGGCTGTTTCTCTGCAAAAGGGGCCAGGACGACTGATCCGGGTACATGAAAGAATGAATGGGGCCATGTATCGTGAGATTTTGAGTGCAAACCTCCTTCCATCAGAAGGGCATTGAAGATGAAACGTGGCTGGGTCTTTCAACATGACAATGATCCAAAGCACACCGCCAGGGCAACGAAGGAGTGGCTTCGTAAGAAGCATTTCAAGGTCCTGGAGTGGCCTAGCCAGTCTCCAGATCTCAACCCTATAGAAAACCTTTGGAGAGTGTTGAAAGTCCGTGTTGCCAAGCGAAAAGCCAAAAACAACACTGCTCTTGAGGAGATCTGCATGGAGGAATGGGCCAACATACCAACAACAGTGTGTGGCAACCTTGTGAAGACTTACAGAAAACGTTTGACCTCTGTCATTGCCAACAAAGGATATATTACAAAGTATTGAGATGAAATTTTGTTTCTGACCAAATACTTATTTTCCACCATAATATGCAAATAAAATGTTAAAAAAAACAGACAATGTGATTTTCTGGATTTTTTTTTCTCAGTTTGTCTCCCATAGTTGAGGTCTACCTATGATGTAAATTACAGACGCCTCTCATCTTTTTAAGTGGTGGAACTTGCACTATTGCTGACTGACTAAATACTTTTTTGCCCCACTGTATATATATATATTTTACCTAAGAGTTACCAAAGAGATAATATACAGTAAGTAAATATATTGATGAGACCCTAGAGGATTTTTTTTTTAGATTAGCAGACGGCAGAAGCGTTCTTGGCATTGCGAATTTAACGCCGCTGCTATTCAACCCGTAATGAATGACGACGGAGAGCCAAGGTGCATTCACAATTTATGTTCCCGAGTCTCGAAAGGGTCGACGGAGCCAATGCTGCTTTAATAGAGGTCACTAGGGAGCTGGGAAATTTAATTGTACACATAATGCAATGTCTCTCCATTCCTGTATGAAATTGGACGTCTGTTTCTGGGTTTGATGTACCGTAGATGTTTTTCTTCTCAGCAGCTCATCAATTAGCGGCTTCGGGAGATGTTATCAAGAGCTGATAGAGAATTCATTCTGTACAGGCAGGTGACAAGGTAAAAAGCATACAGATCGCTACTGTAGTCTGAGGAATAATTAAAGTTACAAAGTCACTTTGCTAAAGTTGAATACTGTATAAAGAAAAACTCAAGTATGCCGAAGAAGACAGATACCGTCTCCTCCGGTACTCTCCGAAACGTGCATTCAGACTCTTTAGGAACGCATGCTTTGGTGAGAGGGTACTACTACAGAGATCTAGGGAGAAGGGTCATCCAGATGTACTAGGTTACGTCAAGCAAGAAAGCAATTTGGCTCCAACTGGAGACTAGAATAAAGGATATGACCACCATGTTCTAGTTAGGGTATTCCTATCATACATTTATGGTATATCAAGGCGATAAGTAATACATAGTTCCCAAAGGTGGGACATGCATGTATCTCTAGATTGGAGAAACAAGGCTGGAGGATAAATAGAGTCTTATTTACTTCTATCGGAGTCATAGAAATAGCCAAACAAAGTAATGCAGGACCCCTGTTCAAGAAATAGGTGGGACCAAGGCTCGGACTGGCCCACAGGTGAGCAGGGCAATTCTCTGGTAGGCCGCCCCTGTAAAGGAATGCTGAAGAGCAGTGCTATTA